>NC_090753.1:92501120-92513620 GCF_036898095.1 Palaemon carinicauda | reverse complement strand
GGAAAAGTAAAATAAACTATTGAGCAAAGTTCAGTGATTTTCTTTATCACCTTTGGCAAGCTTTGGACGGTTATACCCTTTTTTATTATTATTATTATTACTTGCTAAGCTACAACCATAGTTGGAAAAGCATGATGCTATAAGCCAAGGGCCTCCAACAGTAAAATAAACAATAAAAACTTTAACAAAACAAGAGGAAGATAAATAAGACTGAATAGTGTGCTGGAGTGTACCCTCAAGCAAGAGAACTCTAACCCAAGACAGTGGAAGACCATGGTACTACTCAAGACTAGAGAACAATGGTTTGATTTTGGAATGTCCTTCTCCTACAAGTGCTGCTGACCATAGCTAAAGAGTCTCTTAACTCCTAAAATATCGAATCCTGAGAGATGAAGAAAAAGATAGTGAAAAAGATAGTGTAAGAGGGGGTGGGGATATAATTGCTTCTCTTATATTATTTTTTTTTTCTTGAAGCTGTATACGAGTATTGGGTTGAGCGTCTCAACTAACGAAGTGAAAATATTCCCTATATAAGTAAGACCATGTTTCTCTGTGTGTGTATATATATGAATGATTATATATGTATATATATTCATTATATATATATATATATATATATATATACACATATACATATACATATACATATACATACAGGTGTATATATATATATATATATATATATATATATATATATATATATATATATATATAATGTCTATATAGCAAAAGCATGTAGGAAATAATAAAAAGCTTTAGTACCACGCGCTCTCGTGCATTTCTCAACGCTCGACCTACTGAACGGGTAGTATGGGCCCATGAACCCAGACGACACCCTCAAGACTGCCATCAGCACCCCCTTCGGTATAAACACCTTCAATTACTCCCGTTTTGACCTTCATAATGCTGGGATCACTTTTCAACGCCTCATGGATGGCATCTTAGGGCACCTCACCTTCTTTGTATATTACTTGGATGGGCTACTCGTTCTCTTCCTCCTAATAGAACCACCTCTGTATCCTACTCATCGCGGTCGACCACATACAACAGAAACGCCTTGTAGTCCGGTACGACAAGTGTACCTACAGCGCCAACGGAGTATCATTCTGAGGTCACCCCCCTCCTTAAGAAGGTAGCAGTCGTTCAGAACTTCCCCACGCCCTAGACCATCAAACCACTGAAAGAATTATTGGGCAAGATGAACTATGATCACTGCTTTCTGCCAACCATTCCTGCCACTCTTTCCCCCTCTCTAATCCACCCTTAAGTGCAAGCCAAAAGATCTGAACTAGGGTCCCTTTCAAGAAGCGGCCTTCTGCAATGCGAAGAATCTCCTATCAACCATTGTTGCTCTCACTTTACCCGTGCCACATGCTCCTCTCCTTCTCTCCACCAATGCCAATGATGTCACTACTGGTGCTGTACTCGAACAGGTGATCAATGGCTCTCCCTGACTATTGGCCTTCTTCAGTAAAAAACTTATTAAAGCGGAATCAGGCTACTCAACCTTCAACCGCAAGTTGCTGGCATTGTATTTGGCTGTCCATCACTTTTGCCATTTCTTAGAATGTACGTTCTTCATCATTTGCACGGACCACATGCCTCAGGGACACTCCTCCGGAGTACCAAGCATGTAGGACATCCTGCACATCCCTCCGTTGGGAAGATTTCCCCCTGAAAGACTCCAATGCAGCCACTCTCTGTGATGTCAGTTTTGGTATACCACATCCAGGGATACCTGCTTCCATGCACTGACAGATGTCTGGTACCATTCACGGCTTTTCACATACCTCGTGTTGAAGTACTGCACAGCTACTGAAGAAGATCATTTGGCACGCCATTACTAAGGATGCTAAGGATTGGGCCCACACCTGTATCTCATGCCAAACTTCAAAAGTACTTCGAAAGACATATTCAGTAGTGGGCACCTTTCCTTAACCTGGGCATCATTTTGCCCACATTCACGTCGATATGGTAGATCAGCTATCCACATCACATGGACATAGTTACCTGTTTACCATCATTAACCACTCCACTCGTTAGTGTGAAGCCATTCCCATAGAAACTGCAACCTCTGCCTCATGTACATCTGCCTTACTCTCATGGTGGATAGCGAGATTCGGTATACCTGAGCATATTACTTCTGACAGGGTACCATTTGTGGTGGCCGATGTGGTAATGTCCCTGACAGTGGTTCGAGTCACGCTCAAACTCTCTAGTTTCTTTGGTCGCTGCAACCTCATCATCCTTGTGAGCTAAGGATAGGGGGTTTGGGGGTGCCTATAGGTCTATTTGCTGAGTCATCAGCAGCCATTGTTTGGCCCTCCTTGGTCCTAGCTTGGATGGGGAGGGGGCTTGGGCACTGGTCGTATGTATGAAAGGTCAGTCTTTAGAGCAATATCCTGCTCGATAGGGCAATGTCACTGTCCCTTGCCCCTGCCATTCATAAGCGGCCTTTAAACCTTTAAATTGTGGACATCATAAGCAAATATCCTGGGCATCACCCTAAATCAGGCAACCGCCTACACCCCTGCTGCCAACGGAATGGTTGAACATTTACACTACCAACAAAGCAGCTTTGATATCCCGTTGTAATGACTCCAACTGGATTATTCAGCTTCCCTGTGTCTTCCTGGGACTAAGAATCACGCCCTTGATGTCTAGTTAGCTGAAATAGTGTATGACAACCACTTAATTGTCCCTTCCGAATGTTTTCCATCTACAACCTCCTCGTATTCTCCAGCGCCTACGAAACGTTGTGGGAATACTTACTCCCTTCTGTCAGACTTATAAGCCTCCAGCCAAGCAACAATACCTACAGATCTGCACTCGGCAGCTCACGTTTTCCTGCGCAACGACACTAGCAAGTCACTGGTAATGACCCCTTACACGGCCCCTTTCCTCATGAGTGATCGTGTGCCAATGACTGGCCTACTGTATGCCTCTCTAGAGAAGGGCAGCCTATTTCACAAGTATGTAATTTTTCATGGCGGGAACCATGGACGTGTTTCATACACACTTGTACACTGTAACAGTTTTACTTTTTTTTTGTCTTTATCACTCGCTCTTCCCTGTACTGACTGATAATAAACCAATGAATTCTGGAGGGAATAATTAAATCTTAAATGATCACAAAATAGATTTGATAAAATGTTTCTTTAAATGAAAATTCAGTTTTCATTCAGTAAACATCTGCATCTTAAAAACATTAGAATCATAGAAACTGAGAAACACAGAATTCAATAACATGTCAAACATGTTTTCTGACCAAAACATAAATTTCCTTGTTTTCTAAAGACACTATTTGCGGAGAACATGTTTTATAGTTAAAATATTTTGCAACTATTGTACCTGGAACTACCTCGTCTAGATAGTACATCAAAACAATGATGAGGATAATGATGATTACTATTACTATTGTTATTAGTTATTTTTTCATCATTTATTATTATTATTGTTATTATTTCATCATTTATTATTATTATTATTATTATTATTACTTCATCATCATCATCTAGTAGTAGTAGTAGTAGTAGTAGTAGTAGTAGTAGTAGTAGTAGTATGAACAATACTTAAATAATTCTAAAATGACTTGAGTTCATTTCTCTACATTTTTTTTTCTCTCTGGTTTAATGAATCCCATTGGGAGACAACTGGTTCTGTTTCAAATTCTCATTTATCTAACTCGTTATTCCACAGTATTTTCCAATTTAACGACCAAGAGAACAGGACATAATAATTGAAATCTTTATTATTATTATTATTATTATTATTATTATTATTATTATTAGCTAAGCTACAACACTAGTTGGAAAAGCAAGATGCTATAAGCCCAAAGGTGCCAATAAGGAAAAATAGCCCAGTTAGGAAAGGAAATAAGGAAATAAATAAGCGATATAAGTAGTAATGAAAATGTAAATAGAATATTTTAAAAACATTAAAAACATTAGAACAGATATTTGTTATATAAGCTATAAAAAGACTTGCGTAAACCTGTTCAACATCAAAACATTTGCTGCGAGTTTGAACTTAAGCATAAACTTGTCAACAGCCGTTTGGAATAGCGAGGTAGTAGTAAAACCTATTCTTCTCTAATGTATTCGGTAGAAATAAAAGAATTCAAAATTCCAGCAAATGTTTTTAGGTTGAACAGGCTGATATAAGCCTTTTTATAGTTTTTGTATGACATATCTGTTTTAATATTGTTACTGGTTTGAAAATATTTTATTATTATTTATAACCTTATTTCCATTCCTCACTGGGCTATTTTTTCCTGTTGGAGCCCTTGGTTTTATAGCAACTTGCTTTTCCAACTATGGTTGTAGCTTAACTAATAATAATAATAATAATAATAATAATAATAATAATAATAATAAGCTGCTTGTGTTTTTATGTATACAGTATATATTACACTACGTAATGTACTAACCACTATACAATCATGACCAAGAGAGTTGGAAGACCCAGGCCTACATGGCTGAGGACTATGAAGCGCGAGGTAGTTGATGATGAATGGAGATGTATTGAATTAAAAGCTAAAGATAGAGACAACTGGCGAAATGTATCCGAGGCCCTTTGCGTCAATAGGCGTAGATGATGATGATGATGATGATAATGATAATGATGATGATAATGATGATATTACACAATCCTCTTTCACTGCCTTCAGTACGAGTATATTCCACTCTCCTGGGTAAGTGATCTCTTGCCTGAAGGTACACTTACGCACAATATTTTATCTCATTCTATATTTCCTCTCCTCACTGGGCTATTTTTCTTGTTTGAGACTTGGGGCTTCTAGCATCCTGCTTTTCCAGCTAGTTACAATAATAATAATAATAATAATGATAATAATGTTGGGCTTATAGCATCCTGCTAGTTATGATAATAATAATAATAATAATAATAATAATAATAATAATAATAATAATGATGATAATGATAATGATAATACTAATATTAATAATATTGATAATAATAATATTAATAATATTAATATCAATAATATTATTATTAATAATATTGATATTAATATTAATATTAATAATAATAAAATTGATAATATTAATGATAATATTAATAATGAATAAAATTTTGCTATTTATTTTTGCAATGACTTCGTTCCTCCAACTAGCCTGCATGGCTATTATAACTTTGCAGTGTTATAGTTGAGCGGTATATATAGTCTCCTATAAATCTCTCGTAAAAAGAACTTTTTCATTTCTTTCGTTATACTTTTAAGCCAAGGTATTTCACTCCTGAAATGAACCTCCAAGTTATTTCTACCTTCTTTTCCATAACGAGAAATATTTTGAGGTTTCTTCAATCTCGTTTGCATAAGATTGCATTTTCTCCAAGATCTTTGCCAGAGATTGTATGTATGTATGTATGTATGTATGTATGTACACGTACAGTATGTAATGTTATATATAAGTGATAAGATGTTGTTACTGTTTTTAAAATATTTTTTAAAAATTTTCTCATAGTTTATTTATTTTCTTATTTACCTTTCCTCACTGGACTATTTTTTCCTGTTGGAGCTCTTGTATGTATGTATGTATGTACAGGTATATTACGTAATGTTATACATAAGTAATAAGATGATGTTACTGTTTTTAAAATATTTTATTGTCAATTTTTTCTCATATCGTTTATTTTCTTAATTACCTTTCCTCACTGGACTATTTTTTCCTGTTGGAGCCCTTGGGCTTATATCATCTTGCTTTTCCAACTAGGGATGTAGCTTAGCTAAGTCCCTTTTTGAGTTGGGAAAACTTAAAGGTGTGTCAATATGATCAGGAAAACTGTATTAATTAGGGCCACCCATACTAGGTTGTTTTGCTGTGAGCGATCAGAATAAAATCTCCCATCATCACCAATCCACAGCGACTAGCGTCAAACCCTTATACATTGGTTTACACGTCTGAGGCCATTGTCCCGCAGTGGACTAGAAACGACTTCTGTTGTTGTTTTTGTATATAGAAATACAGCTCTTGTGGTGGGAAGACATTTGTCTAGAATTTCTGTATGTGTCGGTTATAAGTCTTTGCAGAATAATAATAATAATAATAATAATAATAATAATAATAATGATGATGATGATGATAATACTAGTACTAATACTAATACTGATAACGATAATAATTATCATCATCATCATCATCATCATCATTGTTTATTATCATTATTACTTGCTAAGCTACAACCCTAGTTGGAAAAACAGGATTTTTTAAGCCCAGGTGGTACAACAGGGAAAATAGCCATTGAGGAAAGGAAAAAAGGAGAAATAAAATATTTGAAGAAGTTACATTAAAATAAATATCTCCTAAATAGATTATATAAACTTTTAACAAAAAAGAGGAAGGAAAATTATATAAAATAGTGTGCCCGAGTGTACCCTCAAGCGAGAGAACTCTAACCCAAGACAGTGGAAGACCATGGTACAGAGGCTATGGTACTACCCAAGACTAGAGAACAATGGTTTGATTTAAAGTGTCCTTCTCCTAGAAGAGCTGCTTACCCTACTATCCTTGCCAAGAGGAAATTGGCCTCTGAACAATTACAGTGCAGTAACCCTTTGGGTGAAGAATTTTTTTAGTAATTTCAGTGTTGTTAGTTGTATGAGGACAGGAAAATATGTAAAGAATAGGCTAGACTATTCGGTGTATGCGTAGGCAAAAGGAAAATGAACCGTAACCAGAGAGAAGGATCCAATGTAGTACTGTCTGGCCAGTCAAAAGACACCATAACTCTCTAATGGTAGTAGCTTACTTATGAACGTCATACATTTTAATACATCCGAAGCACCACAATTTATTTTCGGACCACCTGAGAAATACAATAAAGCCTATAATACATTTCTCTCGTAACGGCATTATCAGCTGTATTTATATCTTGTCTCGGAACATTAGCGCCGGCGATATAGGTCTTCCGCGTCGTAAAACTCGAGAGGGGAAAGGCAGGGGACGCCGCCCCCTCTCCCCGGGGCAGGGGGTTGATGGGTATTAAAAAATTGCCATTATGTTATCCTGATGCGAGAATGAGATGAGATACGCTTGTTACCGTTATGGTTAGAGCATCTTGGAGTTGGAAACTACTACTTTGGGTTGTTGTTCTTTAATTAAGGATTATATTGTGGAAGTTTTTTTATGAAGATATTTTCGCTTTACTATCGCATGTTTGAAAATTTGGCTCTGTGGGAATTTTTTTTTTTTTGTGCGTAGGTCCGTGGGAAAAAGATATTTTTTTTTGTATCGGCGTGAGCTTAGTTATATATATATATATATATATACATTACATTTATATTTATATATATATATATATATATATATATATTAAATATTTGGATCTTTTCAAATATAATAAATTTTACCGTGAGGAGGAAAATGAGATTTCTTTGTGTCAATATCTTAATTAGTACTAAATATTATATATATATATATATATATATATATTTATATATATACATATATATATACTGTGTACATATATATATATATATATATATATATTTATATATATACATATATATATACATATATATATATATATATATACATATATATAATATATATATATACATATATAATATATATATATACTGTATGTGTATATATATATATATATATACATATATACACACATATATATGTGTATATATATATATATATATATATACTGTATGTGTATATATATATATATATATATATACATATATACACACATATATATGTGTATATATATATATATATATACACATATATATATACTGTATATATGCGCATTTTTTTTAAGGATTGGCTTTATATTTATATATATTTGGATTTCTTGCCAACACGAAAATTGTTACTGTCAGAGGAAAAGTAAATTCTTTTCGGTTGATAGAAAATATATGAATTAGTTTTTCATGGTTGCGTGAAAGTATCATTACGAATAGCTCTGAAAATGATTAAGTATTAATAACTTTTGCCGTATAATTTTCGTTATAATGACTTATGATTTTTTATTATACATACGAGACTTACAGCTTTACTTGCCTAAGTAATGCATGACTTGATATTCGCCAAATACATTTTAAAGTTTTTAGAATTAGTTCTGATATGTTTTAAGATGTTATTTTTCATGGAAAATGTATAAATGATTTTACATTTTAATTACCGAGAGCTTAATAAATTCAGATCATTGAACAAGAAACGATGTTTAGTAATATTTATATCAACGATAATAGAGCCCATTTCTTACCATGCTCTCTCTCTCTCTCTCTCTCTCTCTCTCTCTCTCTCTCTCTCTCTCTCTCATAATTAAAGGAAACTTTGAAACAATTTATTTACCTTAATCTTAAATTTGAAATATCGGACCGAACAGCACAAGACTATAAACTAACTCTCTGTCTCTCTCTCTCTCTCTCTCTCTCTCTCTCTCTCTCTCTCTCTCTCTCTCATAATTAAAGGGAAATTTGAAGCAAAGTATTTACCTTAATCTTAAATTTGAAATATCGGACCGAACCGCCCTAGACTATAAACACTCGCCTCTCTCTCTCTCTCTCTCTCTCTCTCTCTCTCTCTCTCTCTCTTTCTCTTTCTCTTTCTCTTTCTCAAAATTTAAGGAAACTTTGAAACACGTTATTTACCTTAATCTTAAATTTGAAATATTGGACCGAACTGCCCAAGACTATAAACACTCGTCTCTCTCTCTCTCTCTCTCTCTCTCTCTCTCTCTCTCGAATAATTAAAGGGAACTTTGAAACAAAGTATTTATCTAAATTTTAAATTTAAATATCGGACCGAACAGCCCAAGATTGTAAACACTCGCCTCTCTCTCTCTCTCTCTCTCTCTCTCTCTCTCTCTCAATTGAAGAATACTTTGAAACAAATTATTTACCTTAATCTTAAATTTGAAATATCGGACCGAACCGCCCAAGACTATAAACACTTGTCTCTCTCTCTCTCTCTCTCCTCTCTCTCTCTCTCTCTCTCTGTGTGTGGGAAATTGCTCATGTAGGATTTGCCTTGCAGCTAAGAGCAGACCTGTTTTGACGGTCAAGTTGCGCTTCGGTGAATGTGTTTTCAACGTGAAATCTGTATTTATGCATCAATGCATGTGCTTCTGCATGTTACATCTCAACGTGGTGGTAGGGTAATTGGTATGAATTTGCACAAACACTCAACAAAGAGAGGGCAACATATAATGCTTGCGTTCGCAAACACACATGCACAGACATGAATATATATATATATATATATATATATATAAAATATATATACATATATATATACACATTTATATATACTTTATATATAGTTATATATATAGTTATATATACAGTATATACATACACAACAGAGTATATATATACTTATATATACATTTATTTACACAATATGCCTATATAATATGTATGTAGTTATATATAATGTTGTATATATAGAAATGAGCATATACAGTATATGTGTATATATATACATATGTATATATGATATACACATGTTTAAATATATATACATTATATTTATACATATATATATATATATATATATATATATGTATATATATATATATATATATATATATGTATATATACATATATGTATATATATGTATATATACATATATGTATATATATATGTATATATACATATATATATATATATATATTGTGTGTATACTGTATACATTATGCATATATAGTGCGTATGCATAGTGCTATGCATAATTCTGAGCATGTATGCATATGAGAATGGTAATACATATCACATTTATATGCGTGTGTATCTAGCAAATTCCCTAATAGAATAACCAGATGTAAGATAATGAAAAGAGTCGGACATTAATAATCACAAGCAAATAACACACATTTCTTATTCTTTCCAAAGTTGCTTGCTTGAGAGAGAGAGAGAGAGAGAGAGAGAGAGAGAGAGAGAGAGAGGTTTTTGTGTTTTTATCTCTAAAATCATAGCATTGAATTCAGTGAAGTAATCTTGCCCCTGGTATTAAAACATGCTTGAATTTGAACTTTGACCTATAATATCATTGAAAAGTATCATGGCATAATCATTGCGTATTTCAATCCTCATATTGCAGGCTGTATTATTTTTAAAGAATTTCTCGATTTTATCTTTTGATATTTGTGAAATCTATTTCTTTTCTAGTTTTACTGGGTAGTTAGTATTTTAATTGTTATTGGATATATTCCTTCCTAGATTTTGCCGACTTTATTTTTTTATTCTTTTATTTTTATTTTTATTTTGTCTTTGATGTTTTGGAAATTTATTTTGGCTAGTTTTACTTTGTTTTTACTTTTTTTCAATTGATTTTGATTAAAGTTTTCAGATTTTTTTATTGATTGCTATTCGTAAATGTAATATTAATGATTGACTTGACATTATGGAATGCAAAAAGGGATATTGATAAGAATCGATCGAAGACTTACAAACTTCAAACTTGTGGTGATAGAAGTAAAATCCATTAGAAAAACTACTCCGAAATAACGCTCTAAAAACATTCTTTGCTCCAAAAATAACGTTCTAAAAGCATTATATCTTCCAAAAAATAACGTTCTAAAAATATTTCCTACTCCAAAAGTAACTTTCTAAAAACATTCCCCCTCCAAAAAATAAATTTCTGAAAAACATTCTCTGCTCCAAAAATAACGTTCTATAACATTCCCCTTCCAAAAAATAACGTTCTAAAAACATTCTCTGCTCCAAAAATAACGTTTTAAAAACATCCCCCCTTCCAAAAATAACGTTCTAAAAACATTCTCTGCTCCAAAAATAACGTTTTAAAAACATCCCCCCTTCCAAAAATAACGTTCTAAAAAAATTCTCTGCTCCAAAAATTATGTTCTAAAACATTCTCTGCTCCAAAAATAACGTTCTAAAACACCCCCCCTTCCAAAAAATAACGTTCTGAAACATTTCCTCCTCCAAAATTAGCTTTATAGAAACATTTTCCTCCTCCAAAAATAAAGTTTTAAAAAATTCCCGCCTCCAAAAAATATCCTTCTAAACACACTCCCTCAAAAAAAAAAAAAAAAACTTCTATAAACATTCCCTCCTCCAAAAAATAACGGTCTGAAATCGCCTCCAATAATAACCTTCTGAAACATTCTCTCCTAAAAAAATAACTTTCTGAAAACATCTACTCCAAAAATTTTCCAAAAACATTCCTCCTAAAAAATTAACGTTCTGAAAAACATTATCTCCTATAAAAATAACTTTTAAAAACATTCCCCCTCCAAATAATAACTTTCTGAAAAACATTATCGCCTCCAAAAATAATGTTTTCAAAACATTTTTTCCAAAAAAAAGTTTGATAAACATTATCTCCTCTATTAACAAATTCCAGAACTCTCTCTCTCTCTCTCTCTCTCTCTCTCTCTCTCTCTCTCTCTCTCCCCCCTTACAATGTCAACCCTAAAATTCATAATCCATAGCATATCTTGATTCATATTTCCAAAATCCTTGGGATTTATTCCACATCGCCCTATGGAAAGCACTTGAGCCCACACAGCCTCTGCGGCGCTTATTTCAAATCAGAATAATGGAGCAATTTGTTTATAAAATGATCGATGACATATTCAATCTGTTGATGGGTTTTGGCTACGATGAAAGGGGTCCCCCAAACTTGCTCTGTGTATGGTGGTGGTGTTCTCCCATTAATAACTCACCTTTTCGCTTTTGATTTATATGGAGAGGTATTTGGGGGATTGGGGAATGTATAGGTGGGGATTTTGGGGATTACTTAGGTGAGAATGTTTCTTATTATACTGGTACAGATTATTATTATTATTATTATTATTATTATTATTATTATTATTATTACTTGCTAAGCTACAACCCTAGTTGGAAAAGCAGGATGCTATAAGCCCAGGGGCTCCAACAGGGAAAATAGCTCAGTGAGGAAAGGAAACAAGAAAAAATAAAATACTTTAAGAAGAGCAACAATATTTAAATAAATATCACTTTATAAAGTATAAAACTTTAACAAAACAAGCGGAAGAGAAATAAGATATAAGATAGAACAGTGTGCCCCAGTGTACCCTCAAGCAAGAGAACTCTAACCCAAGACAGTGGGAGACCATGGTACAGAGGCTAAGGCACTACACAAGATTAGAGAACAATGGTTTGATTTTGGAGTGTCCTTCTCCTAGAAGAGCTGCTTACCACAGCTAAAGAGTCTCTTCTACCCTTACAAAGAGGAAAGTGGCCACTGAACACTTACAGTGCAGTAAGAAGAAATTGTTTGGTAATCTCATTGTTGTCAGGTGTATGAGGACAGAGGAGAATATGTAAAGAATAGGCCAGACTATTCGGTGTGTGAATATGTAGGCAAAGGGAAAATGAACCGTAACCAGAGAGAAGGATCCAATGTAGTATTGTCTGGCCAGTCAAAAGACCCCATAATTCTCTAGTGGTAGTATCTCAACGGGTGGCTGTTGCCCTGGCCAGCCTACTACCTATGAGCATGTATGTATGTATTGTACAGTATATATGTGTATC
>NC_090753.1:92476958-92489458 GCF_036898095.1 Palaemon carinicauda | reverse complement strand
ACAGGAAGCAGAGTTCTTCCCCGTCTATTATCCAGGATTTTTAAAATCATTGCCTAGGTGTGAGCTCCACCTGTTTCCTATGGAAACCTTGCATTGGTTACTCTAGTAGAGATAAACCATTTTTGATTTTATTATCTGGAAGGCTGCAACAATGGGTTGTGAGGGAAACACAAGTGTGTGTCTTTCATTTATGAATTGTTATGCTATACTATGCATATCCAGTGATACATAGTTCACTTGATACTCATGGAAATTTCTTCTCTTTACAGAAGGACACTCCGAAGTGGGGAAGTGCTTTCTGCAATGTCAGCAGCAAGAACCTCTGCGGACATGAGTTTTGTAGGAGACACGCAGCATACGCTGTCTCCAAGGATGTTCTCCGGTATTGGGACCCTCAGGTATGTACTGTGTGCACTAACCTGATTAATGAGACATTTAAATAGCTAGGAAGAAGCTTCGTACCTGGGTAAGGGGCTTCCAAAAGTACACTTCTGGCCCTTATCTTCCAAGTGAGAAGATGAGGGCGTATCTTTTCCCTAAGGCATCAGCTGAGGCAGTGATTCCCCAGCCTCAAGAGGAGATCCCCTAAGTTCAGATCCAGGTGGATGCTGAAGTCGCGGTCGCGATGCAAGACATCCAGCTAAATGACAGGATATCTGATGTGGACGGGTGTCAGGAGGAAGACCTCCTTGCAGAAGCCCATGATGAAGTTCAAGTCCCTCTACATCGGCCGGTCTCCCAGTAGAGCTGGGACAGGCCCTCTCTTCTATTGTTGGAATGATCCAACAAATGCAGAAGGAGAATCAGGAGAAGGCGGCTGCAATGGAACTGCGAATGCAGTGCCTTGCAGAATCACATGGGCCCCAGAAAAGCTCAATGTGAAAGACCTTCCTTTGTGCTCAGATGCTAACCCATGGAGGTATGCTGAGCACATGTCGATGACGACTGGAAAGATCGTCATCTCGGATATGCTGGGCTCAGTTCCCCTGGAGGGTGGAATTCTGGCCCAGCAAGGCACCATATCCGGACTGTTATGTCCGGCTGAGGAAGGAACCAGCTTCAAAGGAGGAGGCAGAGCCGAAGGAGGTCATAGTGATGACCATGCTAAGGTTCAAGCTCTACTTTCATCTTCGATGAAAGAGAGGGGCTTCTCTAACTCAAAGGTAGCTGCATTGAATAGGAAGCTCCCTTCCTTTGTGTCCTCGCCTACTAGAGCCTTCCCCCTTTTTACAGAAAGGGTTTCTGGCTGTACTAAAAGCAATCGAGGCCGGCAAGTCTTGCCCCTCCCTAGAGGAGTGTAAACCCTTGTCGCTGGCCCTGCCTATGGACCACAAAGATTAGAAGGACGTCCATCTTACGTTCTAAGTGGAAAGTTGGAGGCTGATATTGCCGGACGTCAGTTCGGCAAGGACCCCCCTAAGCTGTCTGACTTTCTTTTGCGAAGTGAGCTCGATACAAAAGAAAGACTGACTGCCTCAATGTCTCTTCAGACTACTCTCGAGACGATGGCAAGTGACCCCAAGGTCCATGAAATGTTCATGGTAGTGGCCAAGCCTCATCTGGCCACAGTGACGAAGGACCTTTATGGCTTCGTCAAGGCAAGGAGAGCTTGTAGGGAGTTCGTGTTTACCTCGGCTACAGTGAGGCACGAGCTAAAGAAACTAATCTCCTCCAACATTTGGGGAAAAGACCTTTTTCCCTACCGACTTGGTCAAAGAAGTTTTTGATAAAGCCACCTTGGAGAATAGAAACCTTCTCCAGAAGTGGGACCTGGCTATCAAAAGAAAGTTTTCCCCGGATGAGGGTCCTCAACCAAAGAGGAAGACTATGAGGACTAGGCTACCGTCTCGGCCAGCCAAGCCTCTTAGACAGCAACCGCAACTGCAATTGCCATTGCCCCCAGTGCCCCAGATCGTGGCACAAACCCCGACCACCTTTCAGTGGGTACCCCAGGCCGTGTCGACACAGTCCACGGCATTCACCCCAGCGTTCGAAGGGCAGTCTACTTCCTTCCGAGCAAAGCCTAGAGGAGCAGCCAGAGGCTCGTCTAGACGCCCCTCAAGGGGAAGGGGATTCAGGGGTGGTCGTGGTCAGGAAGGCAAGACCTCAGGACGGCAGTCCAAGTGAGGTGATACCGGTAGGAGGGAGACTTCTGAAATTTCGGGATCGGTGGACCTTCGATCCCTGGGCCCACAGCCTACTCAAGAATGGATTGGGCGGGAGCTGGTACAGCACTCCACCCCCGTACCTTCGGTTTTTTCCAACACTCCACCCCCGTTATGGAGGAGTACGTTCAAGAACGGTTGGAGAAAAAGGGTGAAGCCCATCAATTTCTAAGGGAGGCTGTTTTGTGTTCCCAAGAAAGACTCGGAAAAGCTCAGAGTCATTCTGGACTTGTCGCCACTTAACAAGTTCATAGTGAATTGCAAATTCAAAATGCTAAACACTGCAACACATAAGGACCTTACTGCCCAAGAGGGCATATTCCGTCTCTATAGACTTGTCAGATGCCTACTGGCACATTCCAATTAGCCATCGACTCTCCCCCTACCTAGGGTTCAGGCTACAGCGAAGACTATACGCCTTCGGAGCCATGCCATTCGGGCTAAACATAGCCCCAAGGATTTTTACGAAGCTTGCGAGCGTAGCTCTCAAACAATTTCGCCTAAAGGGAATTCAGGTAGTAGCCTACCTGGACGACTGGTTGGTGTGGGCAGCATCCGAGACAGAATGCTTGCAAGCTAACAGTCAGTGATCCAGTTCCTAGAGTACCTAGGCTTCAAGATCAACAGAAAAAGTCTCGACTTTCTCCATCTCAAAAGTTCCAGTGGCTAAGATCCACTGGGACCTTTTGTCACACCGTTTCTCCACCCCAGCGAAGAAAAGGAAGGAGATAGCGGGTTCTGTCAAGAGACTTCAAGATTCCGAAAGGATATCAAGACACGAGCAGGAGAGAATACTGCGCTCTCTCCAGTTTGCTTCGGTGACAGACCCAGTGCTAAGAGCACAGCTAAAGGATGCAATCGGAGTTTGGAGAAGTTATGCATCAAACGCGTGAAGAGATCTGAGAAGACCAGCCGCTTCGGCTAAGTACTCTTCTCAGGCCTTGGTCCCAAGCCAGACATCTAAAGAAGTCAGGTTCTTCTTCAGCCACCTCCCCCGTCGGTGACGATTCACTCAGACGCCTCAAAGGAGGGATGGGGAGGTCACTCTCATCGGAAAAAAGTCCAGGGGACTTGGTCCAGGCTATTCAAGACCTTTCTCATAAAACTTTCTAGAAGCTAGGGCAGTGCTCCTTACCTTAAAGAAAGTCTCCCCGCGTCATTCGTTCCACATAAAGTGGTAATAGACAGCGAGGTAGTTGTAAGATACTTGAATCGACAAGGATCGAGGTCACCACCTCTCAACCAGGTGATGTTGGCCGTCTTCCGATTGGCGGAAAAGAAGAAGTGGTACCTGTCGGCAGTTCACCTTCAAGGAGTCCGCAATGTGACAGCGGACGCTCTATCCAGGTTCACACCGATAGAGTCGGAATGGTCCTTAGACGCAGGATCATTCTCCTTCATTCTGAATCAGTCCCAGAACTGCAGATAGACCTCTTTGCGACGAAAGACAACAAGAAGTTGCCCCTGTACGTGCCCCGTACGAGGACCCCTTAGCGGAAGCAGTGGACGCGATGTCCCTCGACTGGAACAGATGGTCCAAGATTTATCTGTTCCCTCCTCACAACCTTCTGTTGAGGGTCCTCAACAAACTGAGATCCTTCAAAGGGTAGCGGCAATAGTGGCCCACAAGTGGCCGAACAGCGTGTGGTTCCTCCTGGCATTGGAACTGTAGCTGAAGTTTGTACCACTACCAGATCCAGTTCTGACCCAGCGAGTCCAGAAGTCAACTGTCTGCGCTTCATTACAGAAAACCCGGACCCTGCAGTTCATGATTTTCTCTCCCTAGCGGTGAGAAAGCGTTTCGGGATTTCGAAAGCCAGTATAGACTTCATTGAGGAATATAAATGCAAATCTACTAGAAGGTAATATGAGTCATCTTGGAGAAAATGGGTGGCCTTTTGTCAAGGCGAAGATTCCGCAGGAGATCTTGACAGACTTCTGCTTATCTTTTTTCCCCACCTCCATGGTCAAGGGTTGGCAGCGAACACGATTTCAGCGTGTAAGTCTGCTTTGACAAGACCCATTCTATATGCCTTCCAGGTCGACCTAGGTAACGAGATCTTTAATAAAGTCCCGAAAGCCTGTGCTAGGCTCAGACCTTCAGCACCTCCAAAGCCCATTTCATGGTCTTTAGACAAGTTCTTCATTTCGCTTCTCTGTTGAGCAATGAAGAATGTGCGTTAAAGGATTTGACACAAAAAGTTATTTTCCTAATTTGCACTCGCATCCGGGGCCAGGGTTAGTGAAATTGTAGCCTCTCGAGAGAGGCAGGTCGTGTTCAGTTCCTGGATGGGGAAGAACTGAACCTGTTTCCGGATCCTACGTTTCTCGCCAAGAATGAGTTACCCACCAACAGGTGGGGTCCCTGGAGAATCTGCCCTCTGAAAGAAGATGCATCTCTATGTCCAGTAGAATGCCTAAAGGTCTATCTTCATAGAACTTCAGACTTCAAGGGTGGTCAACTATTCAGGGGAGAAACATCAGGCTCAAATTTATCTCTGAATCAACTCAGAGCAAAAATCACATATTTTATTCGCAGAGCGGATCCTGACAATACACCCGCAGGTCACGATCCGAGGAAAGTTGCCTCATTCTTAAATTTCTTTAATTGCATGGATTTTGAACATCTCCGTTCATACACTGGCTGGAAGTCTTCCAGAGTGTTCTTTCGCCACTATGCGAAGCAAGTAGAGGAACTTAAAGAGATCTGTGGTAGCAGTGGGTCGCGGTGTTAACCCTACTGTTTAACTCTGCGAGGAACAGTGGTCTTAATTGGGACGATTAATTCCAGGGTGAGTGTGTAGTTACATACTGTACTACAAACTAAGTGAGGGCACTGTGTTGCCCATCCAGACTGTTCCATTTCCGAAGGTGAACCTAGCATAAGTACAGACATGTGTGCCGAGCGTTTCTAACGCTAATGTCATTGATTTGTAATACAGGCTTTTATGACTTTGATACCTCGGTATCTTAAAAGTGGCATCTAATGTTTTTCTTTCAGACAAACAAGCCCTGTTTACTATCATACTTATGCTTAAAGTTTTGGGTTATCCTCTTCTTATATATATATGTATAATTGTGGTTAACCTGTCTGTTTATTGTCTGTCAATAAGCTTGTTCTTGAGAACCTTGCGTCTCCTTCACCTGTGTCAATTTATTGGTATAATTGAGCATTCATTCTATGTACCTTATCTGGGATAATTCTAATAGAATTGTTCCTTTATGCAAGCTATGTTGCATTGGTTTTCCTCCTATGCGGATATAAAACCTTTGGCCAATACAAGTATTGTGCGGAAAACTGGTCGATATTTCATATTGACGCAGTGGTCCTTTACAAACTATGCTTTACTTAATATAGGGCGAGACCACTATATTAGCTTGCCTGGTATTCATACATAGATATATGTACTCTTCGAGACTTTCCAGAGTCTAGTAGGACTCTTCCCTGTAGGGGGCAGGAAGCTCTAACATAGTTTATAGTTAGTTGAAAAGATGTATAACGGTAACATCTTAGGTCTCTAGGTCTAGTCGACCGGGAATAAATATCTCCGGGGAGTACGGCACGTTCTGAGAATCCACAGATACAGTAATGCTCTGGTACACTTCCATCAGGACGACATGGCTTGAGCCCAAAAAACGGATTTTGAGCGAAGCGAAAAATCTATTTTTGGGTGAGATAGCCATGTCGTCCTGATGGACCCGCCCTTGCCTTTCTAAGAAAGGGCTGTAGGACCCCTCCCTACATACAGTATCTGTAGCACCTCGTGTACGCTACAAGGAATACAGATGGCGCCAGGATTGGCGCCAGGCACGCATACGAATCGGGGGATAGGGAAGCCTTGGGAGCGGCTCCCCTTTTTCTTTCCCGAATTCGTATCTCGTCAATCTCCCTCCTACGAGACGAATCTCTGTTCAGGTCGTAGATTGCCATGTGACGTGTCTAGGATACGTCCTCTGATATGTCGCGATATCCCTTTCACGAGGGATACTCGCTCCAGGAGTTAGAATTCTGGTACCTTAAGGTAAATTCTCTGGGAATATCGCCGTAGTTGTAATATACCCTAGGAAGCTACCCTATAGGAACTTCCATCAGGACGACATGGCTATCTCACCCAAAAATAGATTTTTCGCTTCGCTCAAAATCCGTTATATATATACACATATCTATACATATATGTAATATATATGCACATTTATAGTTAACTCTCCATTTTTACACATCATGCCCCAATTCAACACTGTTACACACGAAGTACCTAAACTAAAGAAGACTAATTCATAGCCCCTTGCAACGAAAATATCATCTCGAACGACGAAGAGTGACAGCTATAAGGAAGGTAACAAAAGCCAATATAGGGAGAACTGGAAAAATAAAAAAAAAATGTATAAACAACACCACAGACAAACTTGGTATCTAGCTGGAGTTTGGAGTTGTTGCTGCATGTCAAGAGACGGATGGTATGCTGATGGCAGCGCAATACTAAGCACTAGCTATTGATTCCAAAATACTCTTGGAAAAATGGAGAGCACATTTGGGAACACTAGGAGCAATTCCAGAAGACTTCAGGAGAAATAATACTGGAACAGCTAGCTACTGATTCCAGAATACTCTTGGGAAAATGATGGAAAACACCTTTGGGAACACTATGAGCAACTCCAGAAGACATCAGGAGAAAAAATACTGGAACTCCTAGCTACTGATTCCAGAATACTCTTGGGAAAATCATGGAAACCACTTTTGCGAACACTATGAGCAATTCCAGAAGACATCAGGAGAAAAAAATAGTGGAACACCTAGCTACTGATTACAGAATACTCATTGAGAAATGATGGAAAACACCTTTGGGAACACTACGAGCAATTCCAGAAGACCTCAGGAGAAAAAAAAAAACACTGGAAAACCTAGCTACTGATCCCAGAATACTCTTGGAAAAAAATCTGGAAGAGACCTTTGGGAACACTAGGAGCAATTCCAGAAGACCTCAGGAGAAAAAAAAGTGGAACACCTAGCTACTGATTCCAGAATGTCTTGGAAAAATGGAAAACACCTTTGGGAACACTAGGAGCAATTCCAGAAGATCTCAGGATAAAAAGAAATCTGGAAAACCTAGCTACTGCTTCCAGAATACTCTTGGAAAAATGGAAAACACCTTTGGGAACACTAGGAGCAATTCCAGAAGACCTCAGGAGAAAAAAAAACTGGAATATCTAGCTACTGATTCCAGAATACTCTTGGAAAAATGAAAAACACATTTGGGAACACTAGGAGCAATTCCAGAAGACCTCAGGAGAAAAAAAAACAACTGGAAAATCTAGCTACTGATTCCAGAATACTCTTGGAAAAATGGAAAACACATTTGGGAACACTAGGAGAAATTCCAGAATACCTCAGGAGAAAAAAACTGGAAAATCTAGTTACTGATTCCAGAATACTCTTGGAAAAATGGAAACCACATTTCGGAACACTAGGAGCAATTCCAGAAGACCTCAGGAGAAGAAATAGTGGAATACCTACCTACTGATTCTAGAATACTCTTGGAAAAAATCTGGATAAGACCTTTGGAATTGTGACGGGCCGAGAGAAGGTTGTGACTCAAAGGCAGGTTGAAGGCAACTGAGTAATTTATTATAGAACACTCTCCTTTATATACAAAACCTCAAGGCAACAGGAAATTTAATGTTCGAAAAACAGACAATGTTACAGAGGAAAAACGCAGACATGTTTATTCTCGTTCTTTTTAGTGCGAGGGAAGAGCGAAGATACAAGCATAATATATACAAAATGAATTATGTACGATCGTGTAACACACGGTTGGTACATGGGTCCCCCCCTAAAAATGACATGCTAAACATGTTAAATAGGGCGCCCCGATCTAGAGAGGCGAACTGTAGGCGGGTCATCTGGCAGAAGATAAGCAGGTTTTAGACGATCAATGGAGACCCAGTCTTCTTTGCCACGAATGTTTAGTAGGAATGCTTTTGGACTGCGTTGGATCACAAGGAAAGGGCCCGTGTAAGGGGGCGTTAGCGGTGGCTTGCTAGTGTCGTTGCGCAGGAAGACGTGCATTGCAGAGTGCAAGTCTGTTGGTATGTGATGCTTCGCTGGGGGCTTGTAAGTCTGGCGGCATGGAGTAAATTTTCCCACGACGTGACGTATGCGCTGGAGATCGTCGGAGGAGGTTGTAGAAGGTAAAAATTCGGCAGGAACGACCAACGGGTCGCCATACACCATTTCAGCTACCGAGACGTCGAGGGCGTCTTTGGGAGTGGCCCTTAGTCCCAGGAGGACCCAGGGAAGCTGAGTAAACCAGTTGCAATCCTTGCAGCGGGACATCAAAGCTGCTTTGAGGGTGCGATGAAAACGTTCAACCATTCCATTGGCAGAGGGGTTGTAGGCCGTTGTCTGATGTAGGGTGATGCCCAGGAGATTCTCTATTGATGTCCATAATTGAGAGGTGAAAGTGGTTCCCCTGTCAGAAGTAATATGCACAGGGATACCAAATCTTGCAATCCATCCAGAGAGTAAGGCAGATGTACATGCGGCGGACATTGCAGTTTCCATGGGAATGGCTTCAGGCCAATGAGTGGAGCAGTCGATGATGGTAAACAGGTAATGATGTCCTTGTGATGGGGGTAGGGGGCCTACAACGTCGACGTGAATGTGTGCGAAACGACGCTGATGTTGAGGAAAGGTGCCCACTCCTGAATCAGTGTGTCGATGTACTTTGGAAGTTTGGCAAGAAGTACAGGCGCGGACCCAATCCTTAGCATCCTTACAAATGCCGTGCCAAATGAACTTTGCCTTCAGCAGCTGTGCAGTAGAACGGCACGAGGGATGTGAAAGGCCGTGAATTAAATCAAACACCTGCCGGCGCATGGGAGCAGGAATCCAAGATCGCGGTCTACCAGTACTGACGTCACAGAGGAGGGTGGTGTTGGAGTCTTCGAGGGGGAAGTCTTCCCAACGGAGGGACGTGCAGGATGTCCTACATGCTTGATACTCTGGATCCTGTCGTTGGGTTTCAGCCAGGGCGTTGTAATCCAATCCCAGTTGAACGGCAGCCAACGTGTTTCTTGACAGGGCATCCGCAACGGGATTCATTTTCCCAGGGACGTATTGAAGGGTGCAATTATATTCAGCCACGGCGGGGAGATGTCGGCATTGCCTGGCGGACCAGGCATCAGACTGTCGAGTAAAGGTGTGCACCAGAGGCATGTGGTCTGTGCAAATGACGATGGGCGTACCTTAAGAAATGGCAAAAGTGACGGACAACCAAGTGCACCGCCAGAAATTCGCGATCAAAGGTAGAATAACCCGATTCTGCCTTGGACAGTTTTCTGCTGAAGAAGGCCAATGGGCGGGGCGAGCCGTTGACCACCTGCTCGAGTACTGCACCAATAGCGACATCGCTGGCATCGGTGGAGAGAAGGAGAGGGGCATGTAGGATAGGAAAAGTGAGAGCCGCAGCAGTTGATAGGGGCTTCTTTGCATTGCAGAAGGCTGCTTCTTGAAGGGGACCCCACTTCTGGTCCTTTGGCTTGCCCATGAGGGCGGCACAGAGGGGAGCAAGAGTGGTGGCAATGGCTGGCAGAAAACGGTGATAATAGTTGATCATGCCCAAGAATTCCTGCACAGCTTTGACGGTCGAGGGCGCGGGGAAGTTCTGAAAGGCTGCTACCTTCTCAGGGAGGGGATGGTCTCCTTCAGGAGTGATGCAGTGCCCTAAGAACGACACTTCGTTGGCGCCAAAGGTACACTTGTCGTACCGGACTAAAAGGCCGTTTTGTTACAGGCGGTCGAGCATGATGCGCAGGTGACGGAGGTGTTCCTCTTTTGAGGAGGAGAACACAAGTATGTCGTCCACATAACATACACAGAAAGGGAGGTCCCCTAAGATGCCATCCATGAGACGTTGAAACATGGCCCCAGCATTACGAAGGCCAAAACAGGAGTAATTGAAGGTGTATGTACCAAACAGAGTGGTGATGGCGGTCTTGGGGATGTCTTCTCGGTTCATAGGCACCTGATAATACCCCTTCAGGAGATCGAGCGTAGAGAAAACCTTCGCTTTGTGCAGGTAGGAGGTCACGTCGGCAATGTTTGGGAGGGGGTAGTGATCCGGTTCTGTTTGCATGTTCAGGCGCCTGTAATCCCCGCACGGACGGAGGGAGCCGTATTTCTTCAGAACGATGTGTAAGGGTGACGACCATGGGCTGGAGGCCTTTTGGCAAAGGCCCATTTCCTCCATTTCGGCGAACGTCTGTTTGGCGGCTGCCAATCGTTCCGTTGCCAGACGTCTGAATTTTGTGAAGACTGGGGGTCCTGTCGTCTTGATATGGTGATAAATACCGTGCTTGGCAGGAACCGTGGGCGTTTGGTGAAGTTCTGGACGGAAAATTTCCGGGTACGACGTGAGGAGGTGGGCGTAGGTATCCATGGGTGAGCTGATGTGGAGAGCGAGGTTAGAAGGGGCGGGTTGAAGAGGTGTCGACAAGTACGAGTCTTCGTTGACCAATCGTCGGTGGGCAACATCAACCAGAAGGTGGAAATGAGAGAGGAAATCTGCACCGAGGATTGGCAATATGACGTCAGCAACGAGAAACTTCCAATTGAATTTACCGTTTCCGAACGATAATGTGAGGTTCTCGTAACCGTAGGTGGGTATCGCAGATCCGTTGGCAGCTACCAAGCGGACGTCGGCAGATGTAGACAGACTACGTCATGTCTTGAAGAGTTCCCTTGGCAAAAGAGAATGACAAGCACCCGTGTCTACCAAAAATCGCACGCCCGTTCCTGCATCATATAAAAAGAAAAGATTAGAAACACACGAGGCCACCGCCATGAGCGAAGGCCTACTTACACGTTTTTTGGCCACTGACAATCCTCGGCACATTTCTTCACGGTTGCCCCGAATCTGAAGTGGTAGTAGCGAAACTGCAGCGGATGGGAGGTAGTAAGTGGCTGTAGAAGTCGTTTGTTGGGGCGCGAGCGATTGGTGGGTGGTGGGTGGTGGGTGGCTTTGTCGCCGCTTCGGCACGTCACGGGGTAGGCGTATATGTCCTACGGCATTCATGTCAGCTTCGGTTGACGTTGAATAGGCATCCTCTTCGTCAGGGGTGGAGGCGTTGATGGAGGTCTTGAAGTGGCTGTCCATAAGGATAAACTATCGACATCGGGTATGGCAGCGCGTATAGGTCCAGGTAAACGGCGTATCCAAAGGGCTGGAAGTAGGTTCACCTCACGAGGAGAGCCGTCTGCGGCAGGTTGAAGGCGAGCGATACTGGTCATTTCCCTGAGGGTGAGCGAAGCCCTTTGGTCCCCCAACGGTTGTTGCGAGAGCTGAAAAAGCTTTGCTATACGGGCGGCTGGCGACGGCGAGTACTGCTGCAGAAGGTATGTTTTGAGGGCGTCGTACGCTATTGGGGTGTCTCCTTGTTCATAAAGCTAGTCGGATATTTCCGGGAAGGTGTCCTCGGGTATCGCCGCGAGAACATAATCTGCTTTGGTGGTTGAGCAAGTCACGCCCTTGATGCGAAACTGGACTTCTGCGCGCTGAAACCAAGCAAACGCCTCTCCGCTGGCGAACGATGAAAGTTTCAATGGGGCAGCCGCAGTGCCAAGTTCCGTAGAGTCCGCCATAGTACCAAAGATGGAGGGGCGAGGAGGGTTGTGACTCAAAGGCAGGTTGAAAGCAACTAAGTAATTTATTATAGAACACTCTCCTTTATATATAAAACCTCAAGGCAACAGGAAATTTCATGTTCGAAAAACAGACAATGTTACAGAGGAAAAACAGACATGTTTATACTGGTTTTTTTTAGTGCGAGAGAAGAGCGAAGATACAAGCATAACATATACAAAATGAACTATGTACGATCGTGTGACACACGGTTGGTACAGAATACTAGGAGCAATTCCAGAAGATCTCGGGAGAAAAGAAATCTGGAAAACCTAGCTACTGCTTCCAAAATACTCTTGGAAAAATGATGGAACACATTTAGGAACATTAGGAGCGATTCCAGAAGACCTCAGGAGAATAAATAGTGGAACACCTACCTAATGATTCCAGAATACTCTTGGAAAATGATGGAAAACATCTGGAACACTAGGAACAATTCTGGAAGACTTCAGGAAAAATATACTGGAACACCTAGAGAAGATTCAATGTACAAACCTTGAAATGAGATTGTTCCAGAGAGGTAAATTGCAAGCGAAACCAGGAACACCCTTTGGTGGCAGATTATTATTATCATTATTACTTGCTAAGCTACAACCTAGTTGGAAAATGAGGATGCTATAAGGCAATGTGCTCAAACAGGGAAAAATGGCCCTAT
>NC_090753.1:92459117-92461617 GCF_036898095.1 Palaemon carinicauda | reverse complement strand
ACTGCTGCACTAAATTGGTAGTCTACAAGAAATCGATAAAAGTTCTGAGAATTTATTCAGGAACCTTGTGATAGTGGTAAGGTCTTTAGGTTAAAGGGTACACCTTTGATTTTATTTAAACTGGAATTATGAAAAGATGTCTGCGTGTTACATGAAAGGGTACAATTTTGTTAGAAAGGTGACTGGAAATTTTTGATAGATAAACCCGGTATGAGGCTTATTTGAGACAGATTAACCTGACATCCGGCTTATTTAATACAGATAAGTCTGACATGGGCCTTTAAACAGATTAACCTAACCTTGATTTTCTTTTAGACAAATTAACCTTACGTGGATTGTATACTGGGCAGTGTATCCAAGAAATATGACATGGTCCTTTAGTGTATTACAGCTCATGGTGTGCTCACAACCCATAAGGGGTTAAAGCTACCATCGCCCCACAGGCGATGCCCTTCAACCCATTTTATTTTCTCTACATCATCCTTTTGCCCATATATGCACTCACTTCTTAGCCTTCTACCATACATAGATTCTCGCTTCCTCTCTTGCACTTTGCTGTTCAACATCTTGAACTTAGCATTGAATTTCTGTTAATAAGGATTATTACTTAACAAGAGCTAAGTAAATATCCTTGAACAAAATTTAAGTATCCATTTTTTTTTTTTCATTCTAAACAAATAACATTGGCCACCCACGAATAGAGAAAGTTTACTGGGACAAGTTTCTGCCTAATTCACATTGAAGCTTCGAGAATGAAGCTTCCAGATTCTACCGTAACTTAACCTAACCTCACCTGCCTGCCTGATTTCTTGCTCACTCTTCTGGAAATCTCCAACTATGATTTTCCTGTCATACTGGGAAATACATCCAATAAATCAAACCATTGTTCTCTAATCTTGGGTAGTGCCCTAGCCTCTGTATCATAGTCTTCCACTGTCTTGGGTTAGAGTTGTATTGTTTAAGGGTACATTCGAGCACACTATTCTATCTTAATTCTCTTCCTCTTGTTTTGTTAAAGTTTTTATAGTTTATATAGGAGATATGTCTTTTAATGTTACTATTCTTAAAATATTTTATTTTCCTTTCCTCACCAGGTTATTTTCCCTTTTGTAGCCCCTGGGCTTATAGTATCCTGCTTTTCCAACTGGGGCTATAGCTTAGTAAGTGATAATAATAATAATAATCTGCGTTATGACAGATTCTGTCATAAAGTAAGGCCTGTCTGCCAGATTTCTTGCTCTCTTCTGGAAATCTCCAGCTGTGATTTGTCATTCATTCTGGAAAATACATCCAATAAATCTGCGTTATGAAAGATTCTGCCATAAAGTGAGGTCTGACTGTCTGATTTCTTGCTTTCTCCTCTGGAAATCTCCAGCTATGATTTTTCTTTTATTTTGGACTACTGGAAAATTCATTCAATAAATCTGCCTTATTTAACTTGCATTTCTCTGCATCTTGTATCAACTGTATCCCCTCCCCCTCCTCCTCCTCCTTCCTCCTCCTCCTCCTCCTCATCCCTCCTCCTCCTCCTCCACCTCCTCCTCCTCCTCCACCACCTCCTCCTCCTCCTCCACCTCCTCCTCCCTCCTCCTCCTCCTCCTCCTCCCTCCTCCATCCTCTTCCATCCTCCTCCTCCTCCCTCCTCCATCCTCTTCCATCCTCCTCCTCTTCCTCCTCCTCCTTCCTCCATCTCCCTTTACAGCATCACTTCTTCTCTTCCTGTCCTTTTGCTATCACAGCATCATCAATTATCTCTTCCTGCCTTGTTTTTTTTCCCTTCAGTCATGTCGCCCCCAAAATATCGTTATTACTTCATTCAATTTCAAACCCCAACAGACCATTTATCTTCGGTCAGCTTCCCTCTTGATGGCTACGAATATTTCGTCTGGAATCTCGTTTTCGTTTTATTTCGTTTCGTTTTTATTTCGTATCGTCTGAGTTGAAGAGAGATTGCTTCTGTTATTGCGAGGATATTTTCAAATCCCTCGTGGGTGATTGAAATGCTTTGGGGTTTCCCATGTCCTGGTCTCTTACTTCGATGAGTCTTATTGTTTGATAGGTTTTGAAAAAAAGTTTTAGTATCTTGAATTGTTTTGATTGTTATAAATTTTTTTAGGTGTTGTTTTTGGTTAGTATTAATTTTCTATTTTGATAAGTATTTTGATTAAGCTTTTGTTTTTAATAATATATTTGTTTTAGGTGTTGTTTTTGGTTAGTATTAATTTTATATTTGGATTGAGTATTTTGATTAATCTCTTGTTTCTAATATTATAATTTTTTAAGTTGTTTATGGTTAGTATTGATTTTTTATTTTGAATATTTGAGTATTTTGGTTAATCTATAGTTTTTGATATTTTAATTTTTAGGTGTTTTTGGTTAGTATTGATTTTTTATTTTGATTAATTGAGTATTTTGATTATTCTATTGTTTTTAATATTATAATTTTTAGGTATTTTTGGTTAGTATTAATTTTTTATTTTGATTATTTGAGTATTTTGAT
>NC_090753.1:92449117-92454117 GCF_036898095.1 Palaemon carinicauda | reverse complement strand
ACAGAAAAGGAGCTTCGTCTGAAGGTTATCAGTCCCTGGCAGGGATATTTGAAGGATGTCGAGGGACTGTGGGGGATATCGATGGGAAGTTGAGATAGGATGTTCAAAAGAAGTACTCTTGATTCTTTGGAGAGAGAGAGAGAGAGAGAGAGAGAGAGAGAGAGAGAGAGAGAGAGAGAGAGAGAGAGAGAGAGAGAGAGAGAGAGAGTGATAGTTATCCTGGATCCTAAAGAAAGTGGTTTTTTATCGGCCCTTTCAAGATCTCGAGGGAAAATCAACAACTGTTCTTGACGGTTTGCCAGGTACAAAGACTCGGGTTTTATTTGTCCTGATTTGTCTATTTGTCCTCAAGTTTGGTTTTTTCCGCAATTTTTTCGAGTATTAGTTTGGATTTTTTCTGCTATTTTTCTAGTCTTAGTTAGGATTTTTTCTGCTATTTTTCGAGTATTAGTCTGGATTTTTTTTTCTGCTATTTTTCAAGTATTAGTTTGGATTTTTTCTGCTATTATTCGAGTTAGTTTGAGTTTTTTTTCTGCGATTTTTCGAGTATTTTAAGCTTCTTGATTTCCAAGTTGGTGTCTTTTGTTCACATTTTTTTTTCATTAATCAAAATTTAATGTTGTTACTGTTCTCGAAATATTTTTTTTTCTTGTAATTTATTTCCTTGTTTCCTTTTATCATTGGGCTATTTTTCCCTGTTGGAGCCCTTGGGCTTGTAGCATTTTTCTTTTCCAACTAGGGTTATAACATAGCTTGTAATAATAATAATAATGATAACAACAACAACAATAATAATAATAATAATAATAATAATAATAATTACTTCGAACTTCTAGTTGTTCTTTCCTAATCTCTTCCATTTTTTTTTAATCTAACTTTTGGAACTTTTACAGGTATATAAATTATTTTTGTGCCTTTTTTTTACTTTTATTTATTATTTGTTTTTTTACCCTTTTTCGAGTATTTTAGGTTTTTTGATTTCCAAGTTGTATATATGTTTTTTAGTTTCCAAAAGGAACCTACAAAACTAGTTATTTGTGCTATTTTTTTTTTCAGTATTGTAAGTTTTTGATTTCCAAGTTGTATGTTTTTGTTCCCACAAGAAATGTACAGTTAATTTGGTATTTTTTCGCGTATTTTAAGCTTCTTGATTTCCAAGTTCTTGTGCTTTTGTTCCCACGAACAATGTACTGAAGGTTTTTTATTTATTTATTTTTTTTTTTTTTAATAATTTAAACCAATTACTTTCCGTATCTACAGTCAATTCTTTTTAGTGAGGCAGATTTGCACCGACTCGCAGGGGTGCCCTTTTAGCTCGGAAAAGTTTCTTGGTCGCTGATTGGTTGGACAAGGTACTACCTACCAATCGGAGACAGGAAACGTTTCCGAGCTAAAAGGGCACCGCTGCGAGTCAATGCAAATGCGCCTCATTAAAAAAAAGGAGAATAGTTCTTTGTTAAGGATGGGAGAAGTTATAGGTCTACCTGCTAAGACATCAGCAGCCACTGGCAGGCCCTCCCTGGTCTTAGCTTGGGTGGTTTAAAGGTTTAAATGTCGCTCATGAATGGCAAACGCAATGGACAGTGACTTTGCCCTATCAAGCAGGACAATGCCCTAGAGACTGACCATATATACATGATCTTATGATCAACATATGATCAATGCCCATGCCCCTTCTCCATCCAAGCTAGGACCAAGGAGGGCCAGGCTATGGCTGCTGATGACTCAGCAGATAGACCTATAGGCTTCCCCAAACCTTCCATCATTAGTTCACAAGGATGGTGAGGTTGCAGCGGCCAAAGAACCCCAGTCTGGCGTTCACCAGTCAGGGACGTTACGACATCGGCCGCTGATCATATGTTTATGTTGTTAGTTTATAGGGCATTGTCCTGCTAGGGCACTGGCAATGTCCCTTGCCTCTGCCATTCATGAGCGGCCTTTATATCTTCCTTTTTTTTTTTTTTCTAATCTAACGCTATGTAGTATATTTTAATCCATATGCCATCAAGTACTTACCAAAGCTACGCAATATTAATCTATGACATGTACAGTCTTATATTTACCGCCAAATATTATAATGATTATTGAATAAGCAGTTTTACTCTTTCAACCAAATTTTTACTCGCAGCCATTGCCTGTCTCTCCCTGGTCCTAGCTAGGGTGAAGAGGGAGCTTGGGCGATATGTATGTATGTATGGTCAAGTCTCCAGCGTAGGGCATTGTCCCTATCCTTTATCCCTGCCGTCCACGCTATGCAGTATATTATTAATATACCATCAAATTTATTTTTATCTATATATTTATATATTTATTACATATGTACACACATCATACTTTATATATACAGACTATATATTATATATATATATACAGTGTATATATATATATATATATATATATATATATATATATATATATATATATATATATATATATATAATATACATATGCATATAAATATATATATATATATATACACTTATATTTATACTCGTACATATAGCCAAACACATTGCTCTTTATAATATAGGTAAGATTATTAAAGAAAGATCAAGTCAATACATCGGGCAAATTATGTTTAATTTTAACATATATTTAACTACCCATAAGCTCTATTTGAAGAACTATTTTGTACATACATATTATTAATCCATATTTGAAGAACTATTTACGAACATAGATATTATTAATCCATGTTTTATATCGCATAATTCATAACAGCGTTCTGGAATCTTAATATTCCAAATGGTAATATTTCAAACCGAAGCTTTCAGGTCTAATGAGTTCACCGAAACTGGGTTTATTAGGATACTGGATGAGGTGATTAGAACCGGAATAGCCCTCTGTGTTATCTACCCTTTCCTTATAATTGCTTCTCTCTCTCTCTCTCTCTCTCTCTCTCTCTCTCTCTCTCTCTCTCTCTCTCTCTCTCTCTCTCTCTCTCTCTCTCCCTTTGATTTTGATATAGTTTTTAGTGCCCTTTTTCTATTTTTTTTTTTTTTTTTTGTATTTTGGTTTTAATGTTTATGGTTTTATCACTTCCTATTCCAAAATAATAATAATAATAATAATAATAATAATAATAATAATAGTAATGATAATAATAATAATAGTAATGATAATAATCATAATAATCATAATAATCATAATAATAATCATAATAATAATAATAATCATAATAGTTATGGTAATAATAATAAAAATCCTAATCATTATCATCATCATGATTATGATTATCATAATCCCAAGAATAATCTTCATCATCATCATAATCTTGTGATTTAAATTCTTAAGCTCCATCTACAAAATTGAGAGAGACAAAATTGAAACGTTATCAAAGGAAACAGAACATTTAAATACACCATAACACCAATCGAAATAAAATTAGAAAATTTAACTTCCAAGAACTTTGACAATTTAATAAAAAAAATTGTAGTTAATAACCTTCCTAAGGCGGTTTCATCAAAATCCTTTTTCTCTTTATTTTCTTTATAAATTTAATTTTGGAAAACGAAGACCGTATTATACGCTTCTCAGCAAAGGGATTTTCCTCTTCCTGGGCGCGAATCTTCCTCATTTCATAGTTACTTGAGTTTTGCCGATAGTAATGATGATTTATGATAATGGGAAAATGGTAGATGTTGAGCTCTTGATGGTATAATGGAGTATTGCTAATGATTTGAAGCTTCAGTCACCTGTCTTGTGACGAGAGGCTAAGTGGTATTAATGCTGTTTCGTAATTTTAACCTTCTGGATGCGATATAAGTGTATAGAGGCAGTCTGTGCAAAGATCTGGCAGTGATTTTAGCTTTCTGGAAGCGGTGTAAACGTTATAGATGCTGTCTGAGGAAAGAACTTCATTTTAGCCTTCTGGAAGCGTTATAAACGTTATAGATACTATCTGAGCAAAGATCTGGAAGTTATTTTCACCTCCTGGAAGCGTTAATAACATTTTAGAGGCTTTGAGCAAAGATCTAGCAGTGATTTTAACCTTCTGGAAGCGTTATAAACATTGTATAGGCTTTGAACAAAGCTCTGGGGGAGATTTTAACCTTCTGGAAGCGTTATAAACGTTATAGATACTATCTGAGCAAAGATCTGGAAGTTATTTTCACCTCCTGGAAGCGTTAATAACATTTTAGAGGCTTTGAGCAAAGATCTAGCAGTGATTTTAACCTTCTGGAAGCGTTATAAACATTGTATAGGCTTTGAACAAAGCTCTGGGGGAGATTTTAACCTTCTGGAAGCGTTATAAACATTGTAGAGACTTTGAGCAAAGATTTGGCGGAGATTGTAACCTTCTGGAAGCTTTATAGACATTGTACAGGCTTTGAAAAAAGATCTGACAGTGATTTTATCCTTCTGGAAGCGTTATAAACATTGTAGAGGCTTTGAGCATAGATCTGGCGGAGATTTTAACCTTCTGGAAGCGTTATAAACATTGTAGAGACTTTGAGCAAAGATCTGGCGGAGATTTTAACCTTCTGGAAGCGTTATAAACATTGTAGAAACTTTGAGCAAAGATCTGGGGGAGATTTTAACCTTCTGGAAGCGTTATAAACATTGTAGAGACTTTGAGCAAAGATCTGGCGGAGATTTTAACCTTCTGGAAGCGTTATAAACATTGTAGAGACTTTGAGCAAAGATCTGGCGGAGATTTTAACCTTCTGGAAGCGTTATAAACATTGTAGAGACTTTGATCAAAGATCTGGCGGAGATTTTAACCTTCTGGAAGCTTTATAGACACTGTAGAGGCTTTGAACAAAGATCTGACAGTGATTTTATCCTTCTGGAAGCGTTATAAACATTGTAGAGGCTTTGAGCAAAGATCTGGCGGAGATTTTAACCTTCTGGAAGCGTTATAAACATTGTAGAGACTTTGAGCAAAGATATGGCGGAGATTTTAACCTTCTGGAAGCGTTATAAACATTGTAGAGGCTTTGAGCATAGATTTGGCGGAGATTTTAACCTTGGAAGCGTTATAAACATTATAGAGACTT
>NC_090753.1:92431617-92439117 GCF_036898095.1 Palaemon carinicauda | reverse complement strand
CCTACAGGGAAGAGTATCGTTAACGACCGGGCCGGTAGTTATTCCTCTGTTCGGGGTGGGTGACTGCCGGCCGGTAGCTACTGAGTACCTTCAATCAGATTCTAGCTCCTGCTTTTGTTTGACTGGCAGACTAGCCTTTCTTTAAGTTTTTTATTTTTTCATTAACTTTTTCTTTTACTCTTTAAATAGATGTGATGAGAAAGTGTCCCGGGATTGCCCCCGAGATCTTGTGGCACATTTATGTCACCACCGGAGGTGGATCGTCATTCCCTATGCCCTTAATGCAGAGGTCATAGGTGTGCTGAAGGCTACCCCTGCCAAGTATGTAAGGAATGGTCACCTACGCAGTGGGATAAGTTCATGAAGAGGAAGAAGAAATCCAAGAAGGATTCGTTACCTCCAGGTTCGCCGTCGAAAGGTAAGTAGTCTCGGGCCTCTTCTTCGACATCTCGATCTCTTCCTTCAGACTCTTCCTTGCCTCCTTTCTCCGGGGGGAAGTCAAGGAAGAGCGGCACCATTGACTTAACACCCATTCCCTCGGGGCAGGCGAATAAAGTTGCCCCTCCCAGTGGGATAGTTTCTTCCGTCATCGGAAATAATTCTATCACCACTTCCATTCCAGATAACGTGCGAGCGGTATGGCCTGCCCTTGTACTTCCTGGTTCTCCTTCGGTGGAGGTGTTGAACCAGTTCCTTGCAGGCACAGTTTTACCTCAGGTCCCTTCGGTTTTGGAACCCTCGGGAGTTCCGGACCTTGCCGACATCCTGACAGCTCAATCGGCGGCCGCTGAAGTGTTAGCAGAGGTAATAACGTCAGCCCCTGCGGAGCCTACTTCGCTCCTCGCTTGCATTACTACGAAACAACGTCGCAAGCGTCATCATTGCGATACCTCCTCCTTTTCCTCCTCCTCCTCCTCCTCCTCATTGTCTTCGTCCTCCTTAGAGGATAGGAGAGAGAGAGAGACATTCTCGTCGGAGGGAAAGGCGACATAGGAAGAGACGTCATCGTTCTCGTTCTTCCTCGCCTTCTATCTCTTCACGAAATGTCTCGCCGAGAAGCGATAAGCGCTTTCATCACAAACATAAGAGGAATACTTCCTCGCGCTATCGCTCAGCTTCGCGATCGTCTTCCTCTCGTGGGGAATCATCTAGGCACTATAAGAAGAAGAGCTCTACGAGACGTTCGTACTCTTCTTCACGAGAGAGTTCTCTCAAGCGCAATAAACGCTCCCGTTGGGGCGAGGTTAAATCTGATCGCGCCCAGAGCGCAACCAAGGAAAGAGAACACTCTGAGCGCGATTCCTCTTCTTCACATTTTATCGCGAGGAGCTCTGTTTGCGCTGGGGAAGCGAGAGAGAACACTTCTTCTAACCGTCGCTTTGTATCATGAGAGAGAGAGCTCTCCCGTACGTCAAACTTCCGAGCGCATAAGTCTCCAGACATATCCGTGCGAGGTCATTCACCGCGCCCTCATGTTTCAGACAGAACAGGTCCCATTCCCGTACTTTCTAATGAGTTACGAAATATGGGCTTCGTGAGAACTTCGGAAGAAGACGCAGGGTTTCAGCCCTTCTCCTCTTCAGCTGAGAACAGAGGAGGAAGGCCAGGCCACCGATCAACGCTGTCTCTTATTGAGACAGTACCGTTAATTCGGTCGCCTTCGCCTAAACCTTCAACTTCCAGGCAAGATCTTACGCGCGCGGTGCCATCAACCAGGGCTCAGCCTTCCTCTGGATTGTCGGCAATGGAGTATGTTACCTCGCCGTTACCTTCAGACATTCGACTTCGACCGCCCTCCCTCACGAGGAATTAGCGCGACCTGAAGATTCCTCGGAGGAACAACCATCAAAAGATTTAGAGTCCGCCTATTTGAGGGCTCTAAAAACGATGTGTAATATCTCAGGTCTCGGAGATTTACACCTTTCACCTCGCCATACCGACACTCCAGCTTTAGACAGGCTATGTCGTCCTCCACCAAACCCTAAGACCAGAATCGAACTTCCCTGGTCTATTCACACTGCAGGCCATCTGAGGAAGGTCTCGCAGGTGGTCTCTGGGGAAACGAGTTCCTTGAAGTCTCAAGGATCCCATAAACTGCTGCAGTTTCCTTTTTCGAGGCAAAGGCGCTTTTACAAGGTCAGAGACGCCAACCCTTCGCCTCTGACACTAGATCCCCTCACAGCAAGGCTTACACCTGGCTGCGCTGCAGAGAGACACTCTTCCCTTCCAGTCTCCTTCACCGCCGCAGAAGCCTCGACAATGGAAGCAGCGTCATGTCTCTTCTAGAGGCACTATCCTGGTTTGACACATGGTCTGGAACAGTGGGCTACCTTGCAAGTCACGAGGACCTTTCAAACCAAAATTCCATGCAGTCCCTGCAGGAAGTCCTGGCTGCTGGGGCCAAGACAATGGACTCTCTTACTGCTACGGCAGCAACGATGTGGGGCAACTGGATTCTCAAAAGGAGGGAATCAGTAATCTCCAGACTGCATAGGAGCATCGGTAAATCTGAGAAATATGATTTGAGGAACTCTGATCTTCTACAACCTCTCCTCTTCTGTAGACAAGCAGTCTCCTCTACCTTAGAGACTTGGTGGAAGGAGACGCAGGACACCGCAATGCAAAAGGCTGCTTCCTTTCGTCCAATGCAACAGCAGCCAACTCCACAACCCAAGGCAACAATCGCAACTCCACTGCCAGCCAAGAACCTCAGCCGCCCCTCTTTGACACCCAAACCTATGGGCAGAGGAAAGTCGGCTCCTCCTAAGGCTAAAGGCAGAGGGAGGAACCCTAGACAGAAATAGGGTCATGACTCCCCTCTCACAGTGCGTAGGGGGTTGCCTGCAGGGGAGTAGGAGGAGGTGGAAGGCTATGGGGGCCATGCAATGGACCATAAGGGTGCTTCGTTGGGGATACCGCATTCCCTTCATAGGCTCTCCTCCTCCTCTAATTCCTCCCCCGATCTCGTCCTCCCAGGTCCCTCAGGATCCCGGGAAACAGGAAGCCTTAGCTCGGGAGATACAGAGCATGCTTCTAAAAGACGCCATTCAAGAGGTCTCCGACGCTTCCCCGGGGTTTTTCAGTCGCCTCTTTTTGATAGAGAAAGCCTCGGGCGGTTGGAGACCAGTGATAGATCTTTCGACTCTGAACAAGTTCGTGAAGCAGACTCCGTTCAAAATGGAGACAGCGTGCTCCGTGACCCAAGTGGTACGTCCAGGAGACTTCATGGCATCTGTAGACTTAAGAGATGCATATTTCCAAGTGCCAATCCATCACACATCTCGGAAATTCCTGCGCTTCTTGGCTCAGGGTCGAATCTTCGAGTTCAAAGTCCTGTGCTTCGGCCTCTCGACCGCCCCACAGGTCTTTACGAAGATCTTCGAACTCGTATCTTCGTGGGCGCACAAACATGGAATTCGTCTGCTAAGATATCTGGACGATTGGCTACTCCTGGCCTCATCCAAGGAGCTAGCTCTGGATCATCTGAGAAGACTTCTGAATCTTTGCAAGGATCTGGGGATCCTTGTAAATGCAGAGAAGTCTTGCTTAACTCCGACCCAAGTCTTAAACTATCTGGGTATGTTCATCAACACCCAGGCAGGGAGAGTGTTTCCGTCGGAAGACAGGCTTCATAGACTGGATCAGTCCATTGCCCATCTCTTGTCTCCACTACCACTTTCAGCGAAGTCGTGGTAGTGTCTTCTGGGCCATCTTGCCTCTCTGGAAAAACTGGTCCCAGGTGGAAGATCGAGAAGGAGAAGTCTCCAATGGCATCTGAAGACCCATTGGTCTCAAAAGTCTGATTCCCCATTCTTGGCAGTGGAGATTCCAAGTCTGGTGCTACAAGATCTTCACTGGTGGTCGACCAGAGAGAACACCCAAAAGGGCATTCCCCTCCAAAACCCGAGTCTGAAGTTAAAACTCTTTTTGGATGCGTCGCTACGGAGATGGGGTTCCCACCTAGGCCCCAAATTAGCATCAGGAGTTTGGTCTCCGATAGAGAAATCTCTCCATATAAACCACCTAGAATTATTAGCTGCCTGGAAAGGCCTAAAATTCTTTGTAGATCTACACGGAGGAGAGGTGGTTCTGATGAGCGACAACTCCACAGCCGTCTCGTGCATCATCAAGCAAGGAGGTACTCTGGCAAGAGACCTCTGTCTGATAGCAGTCCAGATCTGCCAGTGGGCAGAAAGCCACAACATTTCTCTTTCAGCCAGGTTTATTCTGGGACGGAGAAACATCGTGGTGGATCAGCTGAGCAGGCATCACCAAGTGCTGAGTGGAGAATGGTCTTTGGATCCTCGAGTAGCGAAAACAGTAATAGCTTTGTGGGGTTTATCCACAATAGATCTGTTCGTCACCTCTCTGAATGTGAAACTTCCCCGCTACGGTTCCCCAGTTCCAGACCATCAGGCAGTTATCCAGGACACCCTCCAACACTCCTGGGACAACCTGGACGCTTATGCCTCCCCTCCCTTTTGCCTGGTCAGAAGGGTGATCAACAAACTCAGGATCTCATGGAACTGCAAACTACCACTAATAGCTTCGGCTTGGCCAAGGAGAGAGTGGTACGCAGATCTTCTTTCCCTGCTGGTTCAAGTGACGAGGTTCCTGCCTCCAGAACCCAGTCTGTTGACGCAGCCACACAGTGGTGTCCCCCATGGGAGAATCCACTTCCTGAAACTTCACGCCTGGAGGCTGTCCAGTCTCTCCTCAGAAGCAGAGGCTTTTCAGGAAAGGTGGCTGAACACGATGTACAGGCACCTGCGCCAATCTTCCACAAACCTCTACCAAGCAAAATGGAGAGTGTTTGCAGCTTGGTGTAGAGGGCGAGACGTGTCTCCACTCGATCCCTCTCTTCCTTTAGTGGCAGACTTCTTAGTTTGCCTCAGGGAGGAGAAACTCCTTTCAGTCTCGGCAATTAAGGGCTATCGTTCAGCCTTAAGCCTTATCTGCAGTCAAAGGAGTTGACCTTTCCACCTCAGAAGATATCACCTTGTTGATTCGAGGTTTTGAGAGATCTTGCCCCCCAGTGGAGATTAGACCACCACCTTGGGACGTGTCCCTGGTCTTATGTTCCTTAAAGGGACCTCCATATGAGCCCTTAAATAGGGCCTCTGATTTCTTCCTTACCCTTAAGACCGTCTTCCTAGTAGCTCTGGCCTCGGCAAAAAGGGTTAGTGAACTTAACAGTCTATCCTACGAAGTCACCCATACTAGAGGATGAGGGGAAGTCTCTCTCAACTTCGTGCCAAGCTTTGTGGCCAAAACCCAGAATCCTTCATCTGCCGATGAGAGGTTTAGAGTTTCAATTTTCCAGCCTCATAGGGCAACTCAGGATACTGACCAATTGCTACTGTACCCGGTCAGGGCGCTAAGGAAATACCTGAAGCGCACCAGACCTTTCAGACCACGCCTTCGTCATCTGTTCCTCAGTACCAACAAGGTCAAGAAGAGAATCTCTCGCAACAACATCTCTTTCTGGCTCAAGAAAGTTATTGCGAGAGCCATTCACGGAGACCCTGAGGCAACTCAACCCAAAGGCCATCAAGTTAGGGGAGTGGCTGCCTCGCTGGCATTTAAGAAGAATTTCTCAGTCTCCCAAATCTTAAGAGCTGGAGTCTGGAAGTGCCAATCTACATTCACCTTTCACTATTTATCAGATGTGACACATAGGTCTCTTAACACCTTTTCTATATGACCTATTGTGGCCGATCAGCAGGTGCTGTAACTACCTTTGCGCCCTTTCAGGGGACAGTAGCCATTGATCGAGGATTCTGAGTTACACTAGGTTTCAGAAGAACATCCATCCATATTCTGCTACTTTCTTCTTCCTCCCATCTGGGTATCATAGTCTGTGACCAGTTTCGGCTGGACTCATCAATGGAAATAAGGTATGAAACTAGTCTGACTCCTATCACGGGGTATAAGTTATACTCGTAGTCACAAGGGTTCCCCTTTTCAAGGTCAGGGGAACCCTTTGTATGAAAGGGTCCTGGTATTGCTCCCGACCCTCTTCATGCTGAATCTTTGGTTTCTACGTATTTACAAACCTTCAGTCATGCTGGATTTTGGGGATCTACAAGGAAAGTTAATGGGAGATTGTTCATTAAGTCTAGTCTGAGCAGTATCTCTAGGAATAGAGAACCCTTCGTCCACCCTGACCGCAAGACTAAGTCTCCTATAGTATTTAGTGTACGAACAAATGACAAACTTATAACAGAGTTTGTATTTTCCCTAACATACAAACTCGAATTCTTTACTCAAATCTTCCCTCCGTCACCGCCCCCTAATATAGTCCTAGCTAGGATCCGATTGAAGGTACTCGATAGCTACCGGCCGGCAGTCCCCCACCCCCAACAGGGGGATAACTACCGGCCCGGTCGTTAACGACCTTGTTAAGCTTTTCTGCCGTATTTTCCAGCTCGCGCTAGAATATCTCCTATAGTGAAGAATTCGGGTTTGTATGATAGGAAAAATACAAACTCTGTTATAAGTTTCATTTTTATATTTTGGTGGTTTTTTTATATATTTTTTTTAAAATTTTTGTTACATTACTTGCGTTTCATAGTGTGTTTTTTTTATAGATTTTTCTTTTTTTGTCACATTACTTGGGTTTTATAGTGATTTTTTTATATTGTGGGTTTTTATTTTTTTGTTTTTTTATATGGTGGTAGAGAGAGGAAGAGAGATCACGTCATTTTAACCTGTTTATTATATCATTCAAATAAATATTTTAGATAGTAGGCTGCTACCTAGTCTAAACTATGTATTTTAAATGTACAGTTGGACACGGGAGTCCCTGGCACACCTCGCTATGAACTAGTGCACCCTGTTGTCAAACTCTTACTTCATGGGGAGTAATCAAACTGACTAAGTCCATAGGAGATTCATTGGCTAATTTTATCCTAAATTTATCAAAGGATAGCCAGTCCTTGAGATTCGCAGTGCTTATCTAACTAAGGCAAGTGACTTCTGCTGGTCCAAGGAATAGAAATCCAAACAGATGGTATAAAATGAGATGGCCAAGTGGTAGTCACTGTCTGTACAAGCTTGCCGGACCAGGGTTTGATTCCCGGCCGATCACAAGATCTTGTCTTTGTGTGATTTAGCCTGGGGCTCTGATCTCGAGGTCGTTAAGAGAATACAGATATTAATGTATCAAAATTATATATGGCTTATTTGAATATGAAAAACACGTCTAAATGTGCAATATATATATATATATATAATATATATATATATATATATATATATATATATATATATATATATATATATATATATATATATATATATATATATATATATATATATATATATGTATATATATAATATTTTTGTGTATGTATAGAAATATATCATATACTGTACATACTTAATATTCAGTTATATCTATCTATCTATCTATCTATCTATCTATCTATATATATATATATATATATATTATATATTATTATATATTATATATATATAATATATTATATATATATATTA
>NC_090753.1:92419117-92424117 GCF_036898095.1 Palaemon carinicauda | reverse complement strand
TTGTAAGCTACCCATTTGCAAGAACCCTATCATTCCTAAAAACTACCTACTCTTGTGGGCTACCCATTCGCAAGAACCTTATCATGTTTGAAAACTACCTTTCTTGTGGGCTAATCATTCACAAGAACCCTATCATGTTTAAAAACTACCTTTCTTGTGGGCTACTCATTCACAAGAACCCTATCATGCTTAAGAACTACCTACTCTTGTGAGCTACCCATTCACAACAACCCTATCATGCTTAAATATACCTACTCTTGTGGGCTACCCATTCGCAAGAACCCTATCATGCTTAAAATCTACCTACTCTTGCGGGCTACCCATTCGCAAGAACCTTATCATGCTTAAAAACTATCTCTTCTTGTGAGCTACCCATTTACAAGAGCCCTATCATGTTTAAAAACTACAAACTCTTGTGGGCTACCCATTCGCAAGAACCCTATCATGCTTAAAAACTACCTACTCTTGTGAGCTACCCATTTACAAGAGCCCTATCATGTTTAAAAACTACATACTCTTGCGGGCTACCCATTCGCAAGAACCCTATCATGCTTAAAAACTACTCTTGTGAGCTACCCATTCACAAGAAACCTATCATGCTTAAAAACTACCTACTCTTATGAGCTACCTTTTCCCAAGAACCTTATCAAGCTTAAAAGCTACCTTACTTGTGAGATACCCATTCGCAAGAACCGTTTCATGCTTAAAAACTGCCTCCCTCTTGGGCTACCCATTTGCAAGAACCCTATCATGCTTAAAAACTACCTTTCTTGCTGGCTACCCATTTTCAAGAACCCTTTCATGCTTAAAAACTACCTCCCTTGGTGGCTACCCATTCGCAAGAACACTATCATGCTTAAAAACTAGCTACTCCTGTAAGCTACCCGTTTGCAAGAACCCTATCATGCTTAAATATACCTACTCTTGTGGGCTACCCATGCGCAAGAACCTTATCATGCTTAAAAACTACCTGCTCTTGTGAGCTACCCATTTGCAAGAACCCAATCGTGCTTAAAAACTACCTACTCTTGTGAGCTACCTTTTCCCAGGAACCCTATCATGCCAAATATGACAATCTTAATAATTATCTAAGTGGAACTTGCGTTTGATTTGACTGGCGTTGCACACTAGTCATTATACGCTTGAGTTGGATTTCTGACTTATTGATTGATTGATTTGAGGTTTTCTGGCATCCTGCCATCTAAGGTCATTGACGAGGTAGAAATTGTATTTAGGATACTTGTGATTGGTCAATAATGGGAGGATGCTTAGCTTTCAGCTATATCGCAAATTGCTTTTTTTTTTTATAACGTTAAAGCAAAGAGTTACAACAACAGGCAAATGATAAGGGATGGAATGAAATCTGCAAAGCATAAGAGTTAACAAAAGTCACTACAAAAGCAGAAATATAAAGTCACTACCAATATCGGAAGAAAGAGTAGCCACAGAAAAACGTAAATATACAAATCACAGCAAAACCTAAAAAAAAAAAAAAACTCAATAAAGATTACAATCCTAACAGAAAAAACATATGCTAAAGCAACAAAATAACAAACAATAACCAACTTCAGTGCAAACGACTACGCACGTAATGAGAACAAGAACCTAATATCACAGATGCATTTTAAACTGAATAGCAAGTCCTATGGAGAAACTACCGCATATCATTAAATTCAATGAGATTTCATTAAGCCCAAATGAACTCAGAGCAGCTAACATTGCCCTGCAATTCGAAGGCTCTCTCTCTCTCTCTCTCTCTCTCTCTCTCTCTCTCTCTCTCTCTCTCTCTGTCACACACAAGATTATAAGAACACTCCAAAAGCTTCAACTAAATTACTCTACCAAAGAGCTAATCTCTGCGGATGGACTAAAAAGTCTTTGAAACATCCAGAATCCTTGTAACACTCTCTCTCTCTCTCTCTCTCTCTCTCTCTCTCTCTCTCTCTCTCTCTCTCTCTCTCTCTCTCTCTCTCTCTCTCTCTCTCACAAGATCATAAGAAAACTCTAAATGCTTAAACTAAAATACTCTACCAAAGAGCAAATGGAGTCTCTCTGGATGGACTTAAAAGTCTTTGGGACATCCAAAATCCTTGTAACACTCTCTCTCTCTGTTTCCAGTTTCCAGAATTTATCACTAGGATGTTAACAAGCTCCAGGTCTTGGCAATATTTGTAAGTATTAGGTGTGTGTGTAAATTTGTACTAATGAAAAGATGGCGGTTCTCGGATAAGGGGTAAATTGTTGCTGCGAATGTTTCCAGCCTAAAATCTTAACATGATCCGCCCACAAGCTTTCGTGATTGGTTGCCACTAAAATGGTCTCGGGTCCACCGTGGCTTGCTTTTCTGTCAAACAATATCTCATTTCTTTTGTGTTCTGATAAGCGGTACATCTTTTATTATGCTCTGCCCACAGGATTCGTGATTGGCTGTTGCTAAAATGGTCTTTGCCACACTATGGTTCAATTTGTTCATAAATAGACATTATCGCGTTGCTCCTCTGTTCTGGTAAGTGGTACATCTTTTGATATGCTCTGCCCACAGGCATCATGTTTGGCCGTTGCTAAAAGGGTCTCTGCTACTCCATGGTTCACTTTGTTTGCAAATAGACATTATCTCTTTGCTCCTCTGTTCTCATAAGCGGTACATCTTTTAATATGCTCTGCGCACAGGCATCGTTTTTGGTCGTCGCTAAAATGGTCTCTGCTACTCCATGGTTCACTTTGTTTGCAAATAGACATTATCTCTTTGCTCCTCTATTCTGATAAGTGGTACATCTTTTGATATGATCTGCCCACAGGCATCGTGTTTGGCCGTCGCTAAAATGGTCTCTGCTACACCATGGTTCAATTTGTTCGCAAATAGACATTATCTCATTGCTCCTCTATTCTTATAAGCGGTACATCTTTTAATATGATCTGCCCACAGGCATTGTGTTTGGCTGTTGCTAAAATGGTCTCTGCTACTCCATGGTTCACTTTGTTTGCAAATAGACATTATCTCATTGCTCCTCTATTCTGATAAGCGGTACATCTTTTAATATGCTCATCCCACAGGCATTGTGTTTGGCTGTTGCTGAAATGGTCTCTGCTATATCATGGCTCGCTTTGTTCGCAAATAAACATTATTTCATTGTTCTTCTGTTCTGGTAAGCGATACATACACAAGCAGCGAACGCCACTTGCTTTGGTCCCTATTTAAAGGTAAGGTACAGGTGTCCGGTTTCAATTCCAGTTCCATCAGAATTGATGCTCACCATAATGTAAACCGGGAAAGCCCAGCCCCCCCACCCTGGGGGGGGGGGGGGGGGGCAACAACAGCAGTGGCCTAGCTGGTAAGCAGCTTAAACTCACTGCCCCGAGGTGGTATCTATCTGCTGCCATGCAAATTCATGATGAACACGCTACCACTGTAGTAGCCTGGAGGCTAATACATAGGTGACCAATCAACGTATCATGTTGCCTGTGGGTGGAGCATGTTAAAGATTTCAGGTTGGCCTCAATCACTTTCATAAGGTGCTTGTGATTTCTATGACTGGTGATAGTATGTTTTTTCTTAATTGTTGTCAACGCAAGTAAGGATAAAGAAATTATCCATCGAATTCTTGCACGGTGAAATTATAAGAAAAAACATCAATAAAGAACCCGAAAGTATTAAGCAATATGATCCCTTATGTAGACATTTCCCTTAATTAGATGGGAAATTATATGTTTATTTGTAATGCCTTAATAATAGTTTATTGATTTTTTTTCTTTGTTTTACATATTCTTGAAAATTTATTTTCTATAAATTCTTTTGAAACAGCCTTTTAGATAACGGGGACTAATACTGGAATATTTGAGTTAAATATGAAAGAGAGGAATTTCACTTGAACGTACATATTACAGAAAGCACAATATAAAACGGAATAATATAGTCTGTGGAAATCAGTATGGGTCAAGATATCTTCCCCTCCATCGGCGAGTTTTACCAAACCAAAAACCACTTATAACATCAACAACGACGATGATGATAATGGTATTTTGTCTCATATTTGTATGGTTTTGCTTATTTTCAATATAAACATGGAACGATTTCGTTAAGTCTTGTCAAAACTCTTAGGACATTCTGGGCTGTCAATTCAGGTCACGAATTGGGGTGTTACGTCATGTGTCAAATGATAAGGAATTAAACGATTCAAGGGTCATTACATGTACAAGAAATTTAAACTTACAAAAATATTATTTCAGAGAGAGAGAGAGAGAGAGAGAGAGAGAGAGAGAGAGAGAGAGAGAGAGAGAGAGAGAGAGAGAGAGAGATATTTTATATAACTGTATACAGTACGTAGAAGTATCCTACCGTTAATATTTACGGCCAAGGATTCAAGACATCATAGTTATCCCAATTGAACAATTGAGAAGACTCTCTGGATGGAAAGATGTCTTACTCAGCATGAAACCTAAATGGATATATATATATATATATATATATATATATATATATATATATATATATATATATATATATATATACGTATACATATATACGTATACATATATACGTATACATATATACGTATACATATATATACACAGATATATATTATATATATGAACACATATACACACATATATAGATATATATAAACACACATACACACATATGCACATATATTGTATATATATTATATATATATATATATATATATATATATATATATATATATATTATATACATATATGTATATATATTCACATAATATATATATATATATATATATATATATATATATATATATGTATATATATGCATACATTCATATATATATATATATATATATATATATATATATATATATATAACTAATACACGTGATTTCAATCAATGTAAATATCAACCACAATGGCATTTAATACCGAATTCTATCTTGGGAAAATAAATCCACTGGAATTCATTTTATGGTAATAGCTTCTGGCTGGGAAGATATTCGAACCTCTGCCTATTCAGCAGAAAATCCTGCCTG
>NC_090753.1:92414117-92416617 GCF_036898095.1 Palaemon carinicauda | reverse complement strand
ACTTTGTTCTCAAATCTGCTAAATTTGTTGGAGAGAGCGAATAGCATGCCCAAACCATCTCCATCTACCCTTCATCATGATCCCATCTCAAATAGTCTTTGGATTTCCAAATTACTGGAAGCTCAACTTCTAGTTCGTACTGCAACCTCCTGTGAGCGGCTTCGACATAGTTATTTCTTCTTTACTGTTTAAAAGTTTATCATAAATTCCACATCTCAAGTGGCTCCAAATCTATCGTTTCCTCGTCGTAATCTTCTACCTACGAAGGTATCCTCAAACCAGCCTATAAGTGGTTGAAATTCTTCCGGAAGCAGATTGGCTAAATGTTCAATACGTCATCAGATTTGCTCACAGGAAGAAAGGAAAGAGCAATGATCATATTTGCTTTTAAAGAAAAATAAGAGTCAACATTATACATTGTAAAGTGTTCCAGTCTAGTCATATGTTTTCTCGTATTTTGAGCCAGGTAAAAAAAAAATAAATAAAAAAAAAATAAATAAAATTAATTCCGGTGAAGGGGAAATGCTGCTCTAAAATTTTGAAATTAGAAAGTTCAAAATCACTGTTAACCTTGTCAGGGAGGCAATCAGGCTGTAATTCCAAGGTAATTTGAAATAATTTATCATACGTTGCTCTAGTTATGCGTGATATATTTGGAAGTAAAGCGTGGGTCAGTGGGAACACGTATCCTTGAATTTTCCCTAAAATAACTTTTAATTCTGAAAGTATAGGTGGGCAAATTTTGATGTCTCACAAATAAATAACTTATTTTTTTCCCAGACCAATAAAATTGAAATTAAAAATATTAAAATTTTACATGATGCTTCACGGATATCAGTTAATAATTCTGTTCGGATTCAGAATACGTTTTAAAACTGTAGGGTATTACAAGTTCTGAATTAATTGTTTTTCCTGGGTAATCGACAATTGCCTTCCGCGTCCTACGCACAATTTCCTTCAGAAGTCTATTGTTGAGCATCGGTCCTTGACAACCTTCAAGCAAATTTGTAAGGCCCTCGTTTATTATTTAAGCGCTCTCTACGGTTTCAGCTGCTCGCATTTTTATCTCTGAAATAACGATGTCTCTTACAACTTCAGACGCCGAAGTTGCAAGCGTGTGTGTGTACTCTTTCATTAGTTTGGTGTACCATTTCACGATTTTTGCACAAGTTACTCTTCTCACTTCTCCAAAGTATTCTTATTAGCAGCATAACCATCGAAAAAATGCACACACAAACACGCATATATATATATATATATATATATATATATATATATATATATATATATATACATATATATGTGTATATATATATATATATATATATATATATATATATATATATATGTATACATATATATATATATATATATATATATGCATATATATATGTATTTATATATATAGGTATATATATATATATATATATATATATATATATGTATATATATATATATATATATATATATATATGTATATATATATGTATATATATATATGTATATATATATATATATATATATATATATATATATATATATATATATATATATATATATATATATATATGTATATGTATATACATATATTTATATGTATATATATATGTATATATATATATATATATATATGTATATATATATGTATATATATATGTATATATATATATATATATATATATATATATATATATATATATATATATATATAGTGTGTGTGTATATATACGTATATATGTAATAATCATATATTACATGTTTAAAACACATGACGTAATACACCATTGTGGAAGTAGAAGCTAGTGTGAGAAGTGCTGTAGTCAGATCATAGCCGGATGCGAATAGCATATCTCAGCAATGTAACATTTTTATGAAGAATAAACACAAATACAAACCGTGAGAAAGAGTTGTGTCGCCACCGGATGCAGGTGTCTTCCTATACTAATGTTTAGTTTACATTATGTGTTTAAATGCTGAGATAACTGACTATATGATATCTGTGAGATCGATATTTTAGCCAGTTCTTATCAATACATCATATGGAATGGTCATCCGACCAAACCAGCTATACTCCTGTGATGGAGATGTTAAGACTGTTGTTTTCAAAGAATAAACCATTTTAAAGTTAACTTAACTGACTTTACTTAAAGATGTAACATACCAACGAACATACTGAATGTGTGTCAACAACAGTAGCACACTAATAAATGGTGGCAGCGGTGGGATCTAAGAATCAGAGAAAAATGTCTGGGCGAACAATACTCAGATACGCCATGTTCGATCTTTTTTCGGTACAACTATTAATGGAAAATTATAAGGGCTGTTCGATATCCTAATGACTCCTCCTTCTAGCATTTTACCTACTTCATCATTTATTTCATTCTGGAATTTCATAGGGAGTCTGTACGAGGGTACATGGATAATTTTCTGCTTGTCCTTTAACCCTATCTGATGCTCGATCACATCCGTTTTTCCTAAGGATCCATCCGTAGTGGAAAAA
>NC_090753.1:92401617-92404117 GCF_036898095.1 Palaemon carinicauda | reverse complement strand
ACCTTATCATGTTTGAAAACTACCTTTCTTGTGGGCTAATCATCACAAGAACCCTATCATGCTTAAAAACTACCTTTCTTTTGGGCTACTCATTCACAAGAACCCTATCATGCTTAAAAACTACCTACTTTTGTGAGCTACCCATTTGCAAGAGCCCTATCATGTTTAAAAACTACCTACTCTTGTGGGCTACCCATTTACAAGAACCCTATCATGCTTAAAAACTACCTACTCGTGTGGGCTACCTATTCACAAGAAACCTATCATGCTTAAAAACTACCTACTCTTATGAGCTACCTTTTCTTAAGAACCTTATCAAGCTTAAAAACTACCTTACTTGTGAGCTACCCATTCGCAAGAACCGTTTCATGCTTAAAAACTACATCCCTCTTGGGGTACCCATTCGCAAGAACCCTATCATGCTTAAAAATCACCTTTCTTGCTGGTTACCCATTCGCAAGAACCCTATCATACTTAAAAACTAGCTACTCCTGTAAGATACCCGTTTGCAAGAACCCTATCATTCTTAAATATACCTACTCTTGTGGGCTACCCATGGGCAAGAACCTTATCATGCTTAAAAACTACCTGCTCTTGTGAGCTACCCATTTGCAAGAACCCTATCGTGCTTAAACCTACCCACTCTTGTGACCTACCTTTTCCCAGGAGCCCTATCATGCCAAATATGACAATCTTAATAATCATCCAAGTGGATCTTGCGTTTGATTTGACTGGCGTTGCACAATAGTCATTACAGGCCTGAGTTGGATTTTTGACTTATTGATTGATTGATTTGAGGTTTTCTGGCATCCTGCCATCTAAGGTCATTGACGAGGTAGAAAATATGTATAGGAATGTTTCTTGAGAAATTATTTTTCGGATAGAGATGTGACTTCTGCGATACTGGTGATTGGTCAATAATGGGAGGACGTTTAGCTTTCGGCTCTATCGTAAATTGTCTATTAGATAACGTTAAAGCAAAGAGTTACAACAAGAGGCAAATAATAGGGGAAGGAATGAAATCTGCAAAGCATACGAGTTAACAAAAGTCACTTCAAAAGCAGAAATATATAAGTCACTACCAATATCGGAAGAAAGTGTAGCCACAGAAAAACGTAAATATACAAATCACAGCAAAACCTAAAAAAATAAACTCAGATTACAGTCTTAACAGAAAAACATATGATAAAGCAACAAAATAACAAACAATAACCAAATTCAATGGAAACGACTACGCACATAATGAGAACAAGAGCCTAATATCACAGATGCATTTTAAACTGAACAGCAAGTCCTATGGAGAAACTACCGCATATCATTAAATTCAATGAGATTTCATTAAGCCCAAATGAACTCAGAGCAGCTAACATTGCCCTGCAATTCGAAGGCTCTCTCTCTCTCTCTCTCTCTCTCTCTCTCTCTCTCTCTCTCTCTCTCTCTCTCTCTCACTCACAAGATTATAAGAACTCTCTAAAAGCTTAAACTAAATTACTCTACCAAAGAGTGAATCTCTGCGGATGGACTAAAAAGTCTTTGAAACAATCAGAATCCTTGTAACTCTCTCTCTCTCTCTCTCTCTCTCTCTCTCTCTCTCTCTCTCTCTCTCTCTCTCTCTCTCTCATTAGATCGTAAGAAAACTCTAAATGCTTAAACTAAATTACTCTACCAAAGATCAAATGGAGTCTCCGCGGATGGACTTGAAAGTCTTTGAGACATCCAAAAATCCTTGTAACTCTCTCTCTGTTTCCATTTTCCAAAATTTATCACTAGGATGTTAACAAGCTCCAGATCTTGGCAATATTTGTAATTATTAGGTGTATGTGTAAATTTGTAGTAATAAAAAGATGGCGGTTCTCGAATAAGGGGTAAATTGTTGCTGCGAATGTGTCCAGCCTAAAATCTTTTAACATCATCCGCCCACAAGCTTTCGTGATTGATTGCCACTAAAATGGTCTCGGATCCACCGTGGCTTGCTTTGCTGTCACACATTCTCTCATTCCTCCTGTGTTCTGATAAGCGTTATATCTTTTTTTATGCTCTGCCCACAGGATTCGTGATTGGCTGTTGCTAAAATGGTCTCTGCTACACCATGGTTCAATTTGTTCGCAAATAGACATTATCTCTTTGCTCCTCTGTTCTGGTAAGCGGTACATCTTTTAGTATGCTCTGCCCACAGGCATCGTGTTTGGCTGTTGCTAAAGTGGTCTCTGCTATATCATGGCTCGCTTTGTTCGCAAATAAACATTATCTCATTGTTCCTTTGTTCTGGTAAGCGATACATACACGAGCAGCGCACACCACTTGTGTGGGTCACTATTTAAAGATAAGGTACAGGTGTCTGGTTTCAATTCCAGTTCCATCGGAATTGATGCTCACCATAATGTAAACTGGGCAAGCCCAGATGCCCCACTGTGGGGCCCAACAACAGCAGTGGCCTCCCTGGTAAACAGCTTAAACTCACGGTCCTGAAGTGGTATCGATCTTCTGCCATGCAAATGCA
>NC_090753.1:92384117-92386617 GCF_036898095.1 Palaemon carinicauda | reverse complement strand
CATAGGCATTGATGTCTCAAAATCAAATTGATGATTTTTGGCGATATAGAAAATCTGAAATTAGTTTTTATAACATTTCATTTTGGCGAGGAAAAAAAATTAAATTGTTAAATTAAAATAGTTCCGACTATCGTTAAGGTTTCATAATGATAATTGATTGATAGATTGATTCATTTATTTGAGTTTTTTTGGCATCCTGACATAATGATAATCATGAAAATATTCAAAATTTTATATAGAAAAAGCTTTGGATTCTATTATTGTATTATCCTTGGAACGCAAAACATACTCCTAATATCGATGTCTTTCCAGAAGTGGATTTCTGATCTGAGATTCATATAACTTTTGTGTCTCGTAGTTGAGGTGGCAGATGTGGTAACGTCCCTGATTGGTGAACGCCACACTGGGGTTAAAGTCCCGCTCAAACTCGTTAGTTTGGTCGCTGCAACCTCACCATCCTTGTTTGCTAAGGATAGGAGGTTTGAGGGATCCTATAGGTCTATCTGCCTTGTCATCATCAGCCATTGCCTGGCCCTCCTTGGTCCTAGCTAGGTGGAGAGCGGGTTTGGGCGCTGATCATATGTATATATGGTCTGTCTCTAGAGCATCGTTCTACTTGATAGTGCAATGTCACTGTCGCTTGCCTCTGCCATTCATGAGCGGCCTTTAAACTGTTAATGAAATGCTAATCAAAGCCATTGATGGATAATTCCCCTTTTTATATATAATTTTGACATCACATTTTACAAGAATCACAAGAAAGGATGTGAAGGATTAATTTTTTTTTTATTTATTTTATTTTGTTGTTTGCCAAATCTAAGAGAGAGAGAGAGAGAGAGAGAGAGAGAGAGAGAGAGGAGAGAGAGAGAGAGAGAGAGAGATAGAGAGAGAGAGAGAGAGAGAGAGAGAGAGAGAGAGAGAGAGAGAGAGAGAGAGAGAGAGACTCCCTTTGTTCTTCTGCAGTTTCTTGAATTACTCCCAAAAGTTGTTGTAGGATGTCAGGATATACTTTCTCAAGTTATTTTAACATCCTTTTGTGAATAGGGATACTTTCAAAGGGTGGAAGGATCAGCGAGGCTGTACTGGCAAGGGACAACCATACTAGGTTGGTTGTGCTGTGAGCAATGAGACCAGTCTCCTACCATCAATAATGCTCATTGGCCAGCATGGTGAAGAAAACTGGCCAAACTTTAGACATGAATAAAGATTTGTCTGAGGCCTTTATCCTGCAGTGGACTAGAAACGTCTGATAAAGAGGAGGATGACTCTAGGGACACCCATAATAGGTTGGTTTGCTGTGAGTAATCGAACAAAAGTCTCCTACGCCATCACCAATCCGCATTGGTCAAACCCCAGACATGATTAAGGACATGTCTGCCGCATTTGTCCTACAGAGGACTAGAAATGGCTCATGAAGGCCATGACCAGCAAACCTGCACTAGGTAGGACCACCCATACTAGGTTGGTTTTGCTGGAAGTAATTAGATACAAATCTCCTAACAAACATATTGGCCAGCGTGGTGATGAAAACTGGCCAAAACCAAGACATGAATAAGGTCATGTCTGCTGCATTTGTACTGCAGGGAACTAGCACGTGGTGATGAAAACTGGCCAAACCCAAGACATGAATAAGGTCATGTCTGAGGCCTTTGTACTGCAGGGAACTAGCAAAAGTGTCTCAGGCTTTTGCACTGCAGTGAACTAGCAACTTTTGAGAATAATGATGATGATGATGATGTTGTTGATGACCATAACATCAATATCCCAGAATCTTTCTTCTACACCAGTCACATCGGAACATTTCATCCACCCTTCAATTCAATCGTCTTAATCTGATTTCCGAACAAGTGTTGATTCGTTCATCTCTTATCAGCGAGGGATGGTATCGAGTACACATTATCTTTCCCTCTTAGCGCTACCTAAACGGCAAATACCTCGGGTCGGTGTCGTATTCTTTAGGGTCTTTCAGCTTATGCTGCAAGGAACGTTAGTTTTTAGATTAATTTTTTAATTTATTTTTGCTTAATTCTGTCGATCTTAGTTACGTTTGATGAAATTTGTATGGAACAGTTATTGAAGATTGACAAGGAATGGAGACTGGAGAATAAATAGGATACAGCGAGCCCATTTAGGGATTTACAAAGGCTACAGACACATTTAGTTTGAAGATTGTTAGCCGGCGTGCTGAAAAAAAATGATCCAAAATGTTAAGCGTGTATTTTTTTTTTTCTTTTTTTTTGGAAGATTGTTAGCTGGAGTGCTGGAAACAATAATCCAAAATATTGAGTGATTTATTTATTTTTTTTTTTTTAGAAAAAAAAATGCTTGATGTATAGCAAAATAGCATCATACAAACATGCACGTCAGCCCATCGAACTTTGGTGATATTCAATCGACATCACATTAGATAAAAACAAAACTTGAATCATCATTTTATTCCAAGTCTCAAAACTTGATGAACTCGCTGATCATACACGGACGTATGTCCATCATGATTTGG
>NC_090753.1:92379117-92381617 GCF_036898095.1 Palaemon carinicauda | reverse complement strand
GTCACTAGGAATTAATACGCAAAAATAACAGACTTTTTTCACAATGGCATCATAATTTTACCCAAATGAACTAATTTCTCCCATCTTATTCCAAGAGTTTGTTCTGGAATCTGGTTAGTTGAGCTGGAAGAACAAAGCCTAGAGATTCTTCTAGAATTTGGTAAGAAGAACAAAGCGAAACTTAGAACTAAGCCGGAACAAAGATTTGCAAAGAAAAATGCACTGAAATTCCCGTCACGTATTTTGTGCGTTTTGGAAACTTCTCAGGAGTTTGCAATAACTTCTCTTCGCTCGGATGTCATCTTGCAAATATCATGTCTTATTTCACTTGCTTTTGACGTGAGTGGCTGAGACAAGTTTTGAGGTAGTGCAGGTCTTATTTAAACCATTATTATTTGTTTGTGCAATATGATACACACACAAAACATTATTTATATATATATATATATATATATATGCATATATATATGTATATATATATGTATATATATATATATATATATATATATATATATATATATATATATATATAAATAGATAGATAGATAGATAGATAGATAGAGTATATGATATATTTGCTCACCAGAACGTCAGCCGGGCAGGTCCAACCCCCCACTGCGGTGCCCAACCACAGCAGTGACTTCACCAGTGAACCGCTTAAACTCACGGTTCCAAGCAGGGATCGATCTGCTGCCATGCGAATGCTAGGCGAAGACGTCACCACTGTACTAGCCAGGGGGCTATTACAGCCGTATTGCATTGGTCTTAATCTGGTAGAGAGAGAGAGAGAGAGAGAGAGAGAGAGAGAGAGAGAGAGAGAGAGATGTAGTGATAGTTATAATGAGGAATTGTCCTAAATTGCATCAAATATTTATAATTTTATTATCGTCTCTACATACATGAAAATTAAAAGCAAAGAGTAATCTCTCTTATAGTTTCATTTCTAGTCATATCGTACCATTTAACTGCCAATATTCATCCGTGGTCTTTGTTCTCAAATCTGCTAAATTTGTTGGAGAGAGCGAATAGCATGCCCAAACCATCTCCATCTACCCTTCATCATGATCCCATCTCAAATAGTCTTTGGATTTCCAAATTACTGGAAGCTCCTGTGAGTATCTTCGACATAGTTATTTCTTCTTTACTGTTTAAAAGTTTATCATAAATTCCACATCTAAAGTGGCTCCAAATCTATCGTTTCCTCGTCGTAATCTTCTACCTACGGAGGTATCCTCAAACCAGCCTATAAGTGGTTGTAATTCTTCCGGAAGCGTATTGGCTAAATGTTCAATACGTCATCAGATTTGCTCATAGGAACAAAAGGAAGAGCAATGATCATATTTGCTTTTAAAGAAAAATCCGAGTCAACATTATATATTGCAAAGTGTCCCGATATAGCCATATGTTTTCTCGTATTTTGAGCCAGGTAAAGAAAAAAAAATCCGATGAAGGGGAAATGCTGCTCTAAACTTTTGAAATTAGAAAGTTCGAAATCACTGTTAACCTTGTCAGGGAGGCAATCAGGCTGTAATTCCAGGGTAATTTGAAATAATTTATCTTACGTTGTTCGTAGTTATGCGTGATTTATTTGGAAGTAAAGCGTGGGTCAGCGGGAACACACATCATGAATTTTCCGTAAAATAACATTTACTTCTGAAAGTAAAGGTGGGTAAATTTTGATATCCCGCAAACAATTTTTTTTTTTTTTTTTTTTTTTTTTTTTTTTTTTTTTTTTTTTTTTGCCAGACCAATAAAATTGGAATTCTAAACCTTAGAAGTCTACATGACGCTTTACGGATATCAGTTGATAAATATGTTCGGATACAGAATACGTTTTAAAACTGTCGGGTATTACAAATTCTGAATTAATTGTTGATCTTGGGTAATCGACAATTGCCTTCCGAGTCTTACGCACAATTTCCTTCAGAGTTCTATTGTTGAGCATCGCTCCTTGACAAGCTTCAAGCAAATTTGTAAGGCCCTCGTTTATATTTTATGTCCTATCTACGGTTTCAGCTGCTCGCATTTTTATCTCTGAAATAACGATGTCTCTTACAACTTCAGACGCCGAAGTTGCATGCGTGTGTGTGTGTACTCTTTCATTAGTTTCGTTTACCATTTCACGATTGCTAACTTGTATCCGATTTTTGCACAGGTTACTCTTCTCATTTCTCCAAAATGTTCTTATTAGCGGCATAACCATCGAACAAGCACACACACACACACACACACACACACACACATATATATATATATATATATATATATATATATATATATATATATATATATATATATATATATATATGTGTATGTATATATGTATGTATATATATGTGTATGTATATATGTATGTATATATATGTGTATGTATATATGTATGTATATATATATGTATATCTATGTGTATATATATGTGTGTATATGTATGTATATATGTACAGTATATAAATATATATATTTATATATATATATATATATATATATATATATATATATA
>NC_090753.1:92371617-92374117 GCF_036898095.1 Palaemon carinicauda | reverse complement strand
TGTTTCTTGAGAAATTATTTTTCGGATAGAGATGTGACTTCTGCGATACTGGTGATTGGTCAATAATGGGAGGACGTTTAGCTTTCGGCTCTATCGTAAATTGTCTATTAGATAACGTTAAAGCAAAGAGTTACAACAAGAGGCAAATAATAGGGGAAGGAATGAAATCTGCAAAGCATACGAGTTAACAAAAGTCACTTCAAAAGCAGAAATATATAAGTCACTACCAATATCGGAAGAAAGTGTAGCCACAGAAAAACGTAAATATACAAATCACAGCAAAACCTAAAAAAATAAACTCAGATTACAGTCTTAACAGAAAAACATATGATAAAGCAACAAAATAACAAACAATAACCAAATTCAATGGAAACGACTACGCACATAATGAGAACAAGAGCCTAATATCACAGATGCATTTTAAACTGAACAGCAAGTCCTATGGAGAAACTACCGCATATCATTAAATTCAATGAGATTTCATTAAGCCCAAATGAACTCAGAGCAGCTAACATTGCCCTGCAATTCGAAGGCTCTCTCTCTCTCTCTCTCTCTCTCTCTCTCTCTCTCTCTCTCTCTCTCTCTCTCTCTCTCTCACTCACAAGATTATAAGAACTCTCTAAAAGCTTAAACTAAATTACTCTACCAAAGAGTGAATCTCTGCGGATGGACTAAAAAGTCTTTGAAACAATCAGAATCCTTGTAACTCTCTCTCTCTCTCTCTCTCTCTCTCTCTCTCTCTCTCTCTCTCTCTCTCTCTCTCTCTCTCATTAGATCGTAAGAAAACTCTAAATGCTTAAACTAAATTACTCTACCAAAGATCAAATGGAGTCTCCGCGGATGGACTTGAAAGTCTTTGAGACATCCAAAAATCCTTGTAACTCTCTCTCTGTTTCCATTTTCCAAAATTTATCACTAGGATGTTAACAAGCTCCAGATCTTGGCAATATTTGTAATTATTAGGTGTATGTGTAAATTTGTAGTAATAAAAAGATGGCGGTTCTCGAATAAGGGGTAAATTGTTGCTGCGAATGTGTCCAGCCTAAAATCTTTTAACATCATCCGCCCACAAGCTTTCGTGATTGATTGCCACTAAAATGGTCTCGGATCCACCGTGGCTTGCTTTGCTGTCACACATTCTCTCATTCCTCCTGTGTTCTGATAAGCGTTATATCTTTTTTTATGCTCTGCCCACAGGATTCGTGATTGGCTGTTGCTAAAATGGTCTCTGCTACACCATGGTTCAATTTGTTCGCAAATAGACATTATCTCTTTGCTCCTCTGTTCTGGTAAGCGGTACATCTTTTAGTATGCTCTGCCCACAGGCATCGTGTTTGGCTGTTGCTAAAGTGGTCTCTGCTATATCATGGCTCGCTTTGTTCGCAAATAAACATTATCTCATTGTTCCTTTGTTCTGGTAAGCGATACATACACGAGCAGCGCACACCACTTGTGTGGGTCACTATTTAAAGATAAGGTACAGGTGTCTGGTTTCAATTCCAGTTCCATCGGAATTGATGCTCACCATAATGTAAACTGGGCAAGCCCAGATGCCCCACTGTGGGGCCCAACAACAGCAGTGGCCTCCCTGGTAAACAGCTTAAACTCACGGTCCTGAAGTGGTATCGATCTTCTGCCATGCAAATGCATGATGAACACGCTACCACTGTAGTATCCTGGAGCTAATACACAAGTACTTTTTTGTCTTATTATTTTCAAGTTTACAATAATTAGCTGTGAGATGGTGGTGGCCAATTAACGTATCATGTTGCCTGTGGGTGGAGCACGATGAAAAGTTTAGGTTGAACCCAATCACTTGCATTTAGTGTTTGTGATTTCTATGACTGGTGATAGTATGTTTTTTCGTAATTGTTGTCAACACAAGTAAGGACAAAGAAATTATCCATCGATTTTTTGCACGGTGAAATTATTAAAAAAAAAAAAATAAATAAAAAAAAATAAAATAAAATAAAGAACCCGAAAGTATTAAGCAATATTATCCCTTATGTAGACATTTCCCATAATTAGAGGGTAAATTATATGTTTATTTGTAATGCCTTAATATTAGTTTATTGATTTATTTTTGTTTTACATATTCTTCTTTAAATTTGATTTTCTATAAATTCTTTTGAAACAGCCTTATAGAGAACGGGTGCTAATACTGGAATATTTGAGTTAAATATGAAAGAGAGGAATTTCACTTAAACGATATTACAGAAAGCACAATATAAAACGGAATAATATAGTCGGTGGAAATTAGTATGGGTCAATATATCTTCCCCTCCATCGGCGAGTTTTACCAAACCAAAAACGACAATAACATCAACAACGATGATGATGATAATGGTAATTTGTATGGTTTTGCTTATTTTCAACATACAGATGGAACGATTTTGTCAAGTCTTGTCAATACCCTTAATACATTCTGAGGTGTCAATTCAGGTCACGAATTGGGGTTACGTCATGTGTCAAATGATGATAAGGAATCAAACGGTTCAAG
>NC_090753.1:92359117-92364117 GCF_036898095.1 Palaemon carinicauda | reverse complement strand
AAAAAAAAATTTTCCCCAAAAAGTTCCCTATCCCTGATCGGTGTACAATTATTATTATTATTATTATTATTATTATTATTATTTTTATTATTATTACTATTTTCATTTTTATTATTATTGTTATTATTATTATTATTATTATTATTATCATTATTATTATTATTATTGATAGCTAAGCTACAACTCTAGTTGGAAAAGTGAGATGCTATAAGCCAAAGGGCTCTAACAGGGGAAAATAGCTCAGTAAGGAAAGGAAATGAGGAAATAAATAAAACATATAGGAGGTAATGAGCTGCTGTTCAATTGTTTGTGTGCATTCTTTAAAAAAATATTTTTTCTTCAAATTCTCGCCATCATCTGTGCTAACAGGTGTTCTTGTTAGTTTCTTTGGTTGCTGCATCCTCACCATCCTTGTGAGTTAAGGATGACGGGTGTTGGGTACCCCATAGGTCTACCTGCCGAGTCATTAGCAGCCATTGTCTGGCCCTTCTTGGTCCTAGCTTGGATGGAGAGGGACTTTGTGCGTTCCCCGTCCACACGAGCGATCTTTGCTCGGTAAACTTTGCCTCTTTGCGAGCTAAGCCTGTCGAACGCATTTAAGCTCTTGTCCAAACGACGGTGGTTGGGTAGTGAAAGACTGACAGCTCGTGGGCCGTGGCCGTCTAGGGTACAGCAGGTGTGACAGGAACTCCACTGTCCCGTGACGTATTTTTTCTGCTATTCTATACTGTTTACGTGAAGTGAATATAGTTGTTTGTAAAAGGATAAGGGCAAGGTGTAATTTATATACTTAAATTATATTGAGGCACAGACATATCTGTGTATGAAGACGTTTGAGAAAGTCAACAAGTAGATAAAGCACGTAGCAACAAATAACCCTGAAACATTCATCGTCAACGAAATTATAACAATATCATGAAAAAACGTAAACAAAATAGTAAGCAGCACAGATATTTTAAGGAAATGAGTTCAATAAATAATATAAAACTGAGAAAGATAATTTATTATTAAGATATATGTAATAATACAGTACACTGCATAAGTTGAAATTTAGAGCTTTTATTTAATTTCTTTGTTTATAAGATTTACCTTAATTAGGAGTATTGATAATTTATAAGCAGTGCATATATATATATATATATATATATATATATATATATATATATAATATATATATATATATATATATATATATATATATATATATATATGAGTGAGTGTATGTATGTATGTCTGCAAATATATATATATATATATATATATTATATATATTATATAATATATATATTATATATATATATATATATATATATATAATATATATATATATATATATATATGCAAAAGCAGATGTATATATTCGAAAGTGACGGCATGTCATTAGTGTGGCAGCTTTATCCCTTTATTGGAAGACGAATTTCCGTCAGGGAAAACCCTTGCCAGGCAAAGCCTTGATACTTCGCTAAACATCAGGGAAGCCCTGTGCGAAGCTTTGCTCGCGGTTTCTCCATTTCTGACGTCACACCGAGCAAAGCATACCAAGCAGTGCTCGCTCGTGTGGACGGGGCCTTAAGCATCAGTAAATTTGGTCAGTCTCGAGGGCATTGACCTGCTTGCTATGGGTATGTCAATGTCCCTTGCTTGTGCCATTCATGAGTGGCCTTTAAACCTTTAAAACCTTGAATCTTGAATTGTCCATATCCGATTAATATGTTCATACCTTGATCAATTCTGTGAAATCCAATGATGCGATGGACAATACTTTGTCCCCAAAAAATCTATAAAGATATTTAGAGTAAGTGATTGGACATTTGGACAGTTTTTCCTTATGTCCTTTCCTCACTGAGCTATTTTTCCCTGTTGGAGCCCTTGGGCTTATAGCATCTTGCTTTTCCAACTAGGGTTGTAGCTTAGCAAGTGATAATAATAATAATTACAGGTGATATGCACATTTGTCAGTCAATCACTTCCATTACCTTTTAGTAAACAAAATTGACAAACCATGAGTAAAAATGAGTGCATGATAAAACAGTTTTGTTTATTTCCTTATTTCCTTTCCTCACTGGGCTATTTTTCCGTGTTGGAGTCCTTGGGCTTAGAGCATCCTGCTTTTCCAACTAGGGTTGTAGCTTGGCTAGTAATAACAATTAATAGTAATGTGCTTTCTATAATTTCAATTTTCAAGTATTATAAAACGCTTCTGATAAAGGCATTGTTAAAACTGACATCTTGGATTTATTTGGAAAAGACATTTCAAACAAATAATCAAAAATTATATTTCAAGAATTAACATAAGAAATTTTGTTCAACAAAAAAAAATTAAGAAATTAACTTTGTTTACTTGAACTCTCTCTCTCTCTCTCTCTCTCTCTCTCTCTCTCTCTCTCTCTCTCTCTCTCTCTCTCTCTCTCTCTCTCTCTCTCTCTCTCTCTCTCTCTCTCTCTCTCTCCTCTCTCCTCTCTCTCTCTCCTCTCTCTCTCTCCTCTCTCTCTCTCTCTCTCTCCTCTCTCTCTCTCTCTCTCTCTCCTCTCTCCTCTCCTCCTCTCTCTCTCTCTCTCTCTCTCTCTCTCTCCTCTCTCTCTCTCCTCTCTCTCTCTCTCTCTCTCTCTCTCTCTCTCTCTCTCTCTCTCTCTCTCCTCTCTCTCTCTCTCTCTCTCTCTCTCTCTCTCTCTCTCTCTCTCTCTCCTCTCTCTCTCTCTCTCTCTCTCTCTCTCTCTCTCATATAATAACACTCCCAAACTTTCCCTTAATCCAACGTGGTTCCTCGTTTCTCCCAACCGTTCCAAATCTCTCTCTCTCCTAAATAGTCGTGAGAAGAAATGCAAGATACCAGGATTTTTCCACCCACCGCGATTAGAGAATATCGCAATTTCCACCCCGTAATTTCACGTGAGTAAACAACCTGCCGGACTGGAAAGGTTTATTGGGCTCACGTTTTTGGAATCATTATCACTACCCTTTCCTCCTTTACTGGAATAGTTTCCTCCTTTTCTGGAACAGTTTCCTTCCTATCTGGAACAGTTTTCTCCTTTTTGGAACAGTTTCTCCTTTTCTGGAACAGTATCCTCCTTTCCGGAACAGATTCCTCTTTTCTGGAACAGTTTACTCCTTTTCTGGAACAGTTTCCTTCCTTTCTGGAACAGTTTCCTTCCTTTCTGGAATAGGTTCCTTCCTTTCTGGAACAGATAACTTGCTTTCAGGAACAGATTCCTCCTTTTCTGGAACAGATTCTTTCCTTTCTGGAACAGATTCTTTCCTTTCTGTAACAGATTCCCTTTTTATGGAACAGATTCCTTCCTTTTCCAGAACAGATTCCTTCCTTTGCTGGAACAGTTTCCTTCCTTTCTGGAACAGTTTCCTTCTTTTCTGAAACAGGTTTCTCCTTTCCTGGAACAGTTTTCTTCCTTTCTGAAACAGTTTCCTTCCTTTTCTGGAACAGTTTCCTTTCTTTCTGAAACAGTTTCGTTCCTTTTCTGGAACAGTTTCCTCCTTTTTCTGGAACAGTTTCCTCCTTTTCTGGACCACTAATTTAACAATATTGCTGTTGGGGAGGGTTGGCAGGCCTGGCTGTGGGCAAATTCCTAACTCTGGTCATCACAATTTCACCATCTTTCGTTCCTTGATGTCAAAATGATTCAAGCTTGTTCTGCACAGATAAATCTTCTACCTTTTGTACACGGACACGCACCCCATGATATCAACTACAAATATATTCCCACAGGGTTGTGGTGGTCAATGTGGTAACTTTCTTGACTGGTGAGCATCAGGCTGGGGTTCGAGTCCCGCGCCAACTCGCTCGTTTCTTTGGTCGCTGCAACCTCCCCATCTTTGTGAGCTAAGGATGGGGTTTAGGGAGCTTATAGGTCTATATGCTGAGTCATCAGCAGACATTGCTTGGCCATCCTTGGTCATAGCTTGGGTAGAGAGGGGCCTTAGGCGCTGATCATACGTAATATGGTCAGTCTCTAGGGCATTGTCCTGCTTTATAGGGGCATATATATATATATATATACTATATATATATATATATATATATATATATATATATACATCTATATATCTATATATCTATATATATATATATATATATATAAATATACATATATATACGTATATTATATATATATATATTATATATATGTGTAATATACATATATAACGTATATATATAATATACATATATATACGTATATTATATATATTATATATATATATATTATATATATGTAATATACATATATATATACGTATATATATATATATATATATATATATATATATATATATATATATATATATATATATATAATATAATATAATGATGTATTATAGCTACGGAAGGAAAAATGAAAAGACTTGATTGGAGTTAGTACTTTCGTCCATGAGGGACCAACTCCAATCAAGTCTTTTCCTTTTTCTTTCTGCGGCTATAATACATTTTATATTAATCACGTGTCAGCTTTCGTGATATACATATATATATATATATATATATATATATATATATATATATATATATATATATGTATGTATGTATGTATATATATATATATTATATATGTAAATAATTATATATATAACATATATATATTATATATATATATACACACACACACATATATATATACATAATGTATATATATATATATATATATTATATATATATATATATATTAACATAATGTATATATACATATATATATATATATATATATATATAATATATATATATATATATATACATTAATGTATATATACATATATATATAATGTATATATAAATAAATATATATCTACATATATATATATATATATATATATATATATATATATATATATATATATAATATATATATATACTATATATATATATAAACTGTTCCCCTTTATCCCTCTTCCTAAGCACTACCAGCTGACCTCATGCCTAAGCTCATTGTTACCGTTCCTTGCCTCTTGCCTTTCATCAGCTCCCTCTAAACCTTTAACCCTTCAATCATGCA
>NC_090753.1:92330141-92335141 GCF_036898095.1 Palaemon carinicauda | reverse complement strand
GAGCATATTAAAAGATGTAACGCTTATCAAAATAGAGGAGCAACGAGATAATGTCTATTTGCAAACAAAGTGAACCATGGTGTAGCAGAAACCATTTTAGCAACAGCCAAACAGGATGCCTGTGGGCAGAGCATATTAAAAGATGTACCGCTTATCAGAACAGAGGAGCAACGAGATAATGTCTATTTGCGAACAAAGTGAACCATGGTGTAGCAGAGACCATTTTAGCGACGATCAAACACGTTGCCCGTGAGAAGAGTATATTAATTAAAAGATGGACCGCTTATCAGGACAGAGGAGCAGAGATAATATCTATTTGCGAACAAAGTGAACCATGGTGTAGCAGATATCATTTTAGCGACAGCCAACCAAGATGCCTGTGGGCAGACCATATTAAAAGATGTAACGCTTATCAGAATAGAGGAACAAAGAGAAATATTATCTATTTGCAAACAAAGTGAACCATAGTGTAGCAGAGACCATTTTAGCGACGGCCAAAGACGATGCCTGTGGGCAGAGCATATCAAAATATGTACCGCTTATCAGAACACAGGGGAAATGAGATAAAGTTTGACAGCAAAGCAAGCCACGGTGGAGCTGAGGCCATTTTGGTCTCAACCAGTCACGAAAGGTTGTGGGCGGATCATGTTAAAAGATTTAGGCTGGACATATTCGCAGCCACAATTTACCCTTTATTCGAGAACTGCCATCTTTTCATTACTACAAATTTACACATACACCTAATACTTAAAAATATTGCCAAGACCTGGAGCTCGTTAACATCCTAGTGATAAATTCTGGAAAATGGAAACAAAGAGAGTGAGTTACAAGAATTTTGGATGTCTAAAAGACTTTTTAAATCCATCTGGAGAGACTCCATCTGCTCTTTGGTAGAGTAATTTAGTTTAAGCATTTGGAGTTTTCTTATGATCTTGTGTGTGTCAGAGAGAGAGAGAGAGAGAGAGAGAGAGAGAGAGAGAGAGAGAGAGAGAGAGAGAGAGAGAGAGAGAGAGAGAGAGAGAGAGAGTTTTTACAAGGATTCTGGATGTTTCAAAGACTTTTTAGTCCATCTGCAGAGATTCCATTTGCTCTTTGGTAGAATAATCTAGTTTAAGCTTTTAGAGATTTCTTATGATCTTGCGTGTGTGTGTGTGTGTGTGTGTGTGTGTGTGTGTGTGTGTGTGTGAGAGAGAGAGAGAGAGAGAGAGAGAGAGAGAGAGAGAGAGAGAGAGAGAGAGAGAGAGAGAGGGAGCGAGCCTTCGAATTGCAGGGCAATGTTAGCTGCTCTGAGTTCATTTGGGCTTAATGAAATCTCATTGAATTTAATGATATGCGGTAGTTTCTCCATAGGACTTGCTGTTCAGTTTAAAATGCATCTGTGATATTAGGTTCTTGTTCTCATTACGTGCCATCTCGTGTGCACTGAAGTTGGTTATTGTTTGTTATTTTGTTGCTTTATCATATGTTTTTATGTTACGACTGTAATCTGAGTTTATTTTTTTAGGTTTTGCTGTGATTTGTATATTAACGTTTTTCTGTGGCTACACTTTCTTCCGATATTGGTAGAGACTTATATATTTCTGCTTTTGTAGTGAATTTGTTGACTCATATGCTTTGCACCTTTCATACCTTCCCTTATTATTTGCCTGTTGTTGTAACTCTTTGTTTTAACGTTATCTAGAAGACAATTTGCGATAGGGCTGAAAGCTAAACGTCCTCCCATTATTGACCAATCACCAGTATCCCAGATGTCATATCTCTATCCGAAACATATTTTCTCAAGAAACATTCCCATACATATTTTCTACCTCGTCAATGACCTTAGATGTCAGGACGCCAGAAAACCTCAAATCAATCAATCAATCAATCAGAAATCCAACTCAAGCCTGCAATGACTAGTGTGCAACGCCAGTCAAATCAAACGCAAGTTTCACTTGGATGATTATTAGGATTGCCAATATTGGCATGATAGGGTTCCTGGGAAAAAGTAGCTCACAGAAGTAGGTAGTTTTCAAGCATGATAGAGTTTTTGTGAATGGATAGAGTTCTTGTGATTGGGTAGGGTTCTTGCGAATGTGTAGCACACAAAAGTATGTAGTTTTTAAGGATGATAGCGTTCTTGCTAATGGGTAGCTCACAAGAGTAGATAGTTTTTAAGCATGATAGGGTTCTTGCGAATGGGTAGCCCACAAGAGATGGTAGTTTTAAGCATGATAGGGTTCTTGCGAATGGGTACCTCACAAGAGTAGGTAGTTTTTAAGCATGATAGGGTTCTTGCGAATGGGTAGCCCACAAGAGATGGTAGTTTTTAAGCATGATAGGGTTCTTGCGAATGGGTAGCCCACAAGAGTAGGTAGTTTTTAAGCATGATAGAGTTTTTGCTAAGGGGTAGCCCACAAGAGCGGTAAGTTTTTGAGAGGGTTCAAGACGACCGCTAAGGAAGAGGATGAGATGAGAACCAGCTACATTGAACAGCGCCCAGGCATTAAGGAAATCAGAGCTGAAAAAAAATCATATGGGCTGGCATTCACAGTTCATGGAAGCTAAACCCTTACCTCTTCGCTCCTCGAGATATTTTCTTTTGTTTATACCGCCTTCACTAGCTGAGAGCCACAGGAGGAAATAAAGATTCCACTTATATAACTGTCCGTAGAATGCACTCGCCAGAATCTCCCCCTACTTCATCGTCCGGCTGAACCTCCAACAACGAGAGAAAAGTCTTTGCCATTTTCGCGTCTGTATTTACCATTGATATTCCGTCCGCTTTGACACACCCTTCCTTTGTTTACCCTTCCTCTCACGCCTGGCTGAAGAAACGAGGAAGAAGGAAAGAGGCAAGGAAGAGGGGAACGCGTAAAGATGCGAGGGTATCAGGGAAAAACGGAGAGGGGAATTAAGCGAGACTTCTTGGACCGGGTCATTTCAGTTGGGGAAAGTAAAAGGGAAAAATCCTTGTTGTGTTTCCAGTGGAGTTGTGAATTTCAGTTTTTATATATGCCTTGAATGGACTAAAATGACGTCTTTGATGTAAGAGATTCTTGGGGGGAATTTAGAGAAAAAATGCGTTTGTTCTGATACCACATAAAAACATTTATATGCAAGAAATGTCTTTAAAAATATGTACAGGATATTAGGATATGAAAGCTGACCATGTTATTCATGTCATTCATCTGAATATATATATATATATATATATATATATATATATATATATATAATATATATATATATATATATATATATATATATATATATATATATATATATATATATATATATATATATACATATATATGTATGTATATATGTGTGTATGTGTATATATATACGTGGGTATATATGTGTTCTGGAACGAATTAACTAGGTGTGTAGAAGGACTGGGTAGAAGGAATTATGTAGTTGTCATGGGTGACTTAAATGCTAGAGAGGGCGCTGGAGAGGTAGAAGGTGTCATTGGGAAGTTTGGCGTACCAGGTGAAAATGAGAGTGGTGAGAGACTGGTAGATATGTGTGTTGAGCAACAGATGGTGTTAAGTAATAGCTTTTTGAAAAAGAAAGATAAAAATAAGTATACATGGGTAAGAGTGGCAAATGGAAGAGTAGTAGGAAGGGCATTAATGGATTATGTGTTGATAACTAAAAGAATGTTTGGAAGTTTGAAAGACGTGCACGTGTTTAGGGGTATGGCTAACGGTATGTTTGATCATTTTTTGGTGGAAGGAAAATTAGTTGTAGCAAAAGAATGAGGGAATAGAGTAGGTGGATGTAAAAGGGAGGTAGTGATGGTTAAAGAGCTAATAAAACCGTGGGTAAAAAGTAAATATCAGGAAAGGTTGAAAATGATATATGACGAAGTGAAAGTAAGAGAAACTGGCAATTTAGAGGAGGAGTGGAAGTTAGTAAAAGAAAATTTTGTTGGGATTGCCAGTGATGTGTGTGGCAAGAAGGTTGTTCGAGGCAGCATGAGGAAGGGCAGTGAATGGTGGAATGAAGGTAAAAGTGGAAGAGAAAAAGAGGGCTTTTGATGAATGGCTGCAGAGTAATAGTATAGAGAAGTATGAAAAATATAAAGAGAAAAATGTGGAAGTAAAGCGCAAGGTACGCGAGGTAAAGAGGGCAGCTGACCTGAGGTAGGGTCAGGGATTGGGTCATTCATATGAAGAGAATAAGAAGAAGTTTTGGAAAGAAGTGAAGAGAGTAAGGAAGGCTGGCTCAAGAATGGAAGAGACAGTGAAAGATGGAAATGGAAGGTTGTTAAAAGGAGAGGAGGCAAGGAAAAGATGGGCGGAATATTTTGAAAGTTTACTGAATGTTGAAGATAATAGGGAGGCAGATATAATTGCTGTTGCAGGTGTTGAGGTGCCAGTGATGGGAGGTGAGAATGAGAGAGAGATTACATTAGATGAAGTGAGGAGAGCACTAGATGAAACGAGAGTAGGAAAAGCATCTGGTATGGATGGTGTGAGAGCTGAGATGTTGAAGGAGGGGGGTGTGACTGTACTTGAATGGTTGGTGAGATTGTTTAATGTGTGTTTTGTGTTGTCAATGGTACCAGTAGATTAGGTTTGTGCATGTATTGTACCACTATATAAGGGTAAGGGAGATGTGCATGAGTGTTGTAATTCAAGAGGTATTAGTTTGTTAAGCATAGTTGGAAAAGTGTATGGTAGAGTATTGATTAATATGATCAAGGATAAAACAGAGAATGCAATCTTGGATATACAGGGTGGTTTTAGAAGAGGTAGGGGTTGTATGAATCAGATTTTTATAGTTAGGCAGATATGCGAGAAATATTTAGCAAAAGGTAAGGTGGTGTATGTTGCGTTTATTGATCTGGAGAAAGCGTATGATAGAGTTGATAGGGAAGCAATGTGGAATGTGATGAGGTTATATGGAGTTGGTGGAAGGTTGTTACAAGCAGTGAAAAGTTTCTACAAAGGTAGTAAAGCATGTGTTAGGATAGGAAATGAAGTGAGTGATTGGTTTCCGGTGAGAGTGGG
>NC_090753.1:92322641-92325141 GCF_036898095.1 Palaemon carinicauda | reverse complement strand
GGTTTGTGAATCCCTTAATAGAGATTTAGCTAGAATTAGTACATGGTGCAAATTATGGGGTATGAAGTTGAATCCTAACAAAACTCAAAGTATGATTGTAAGTAGGTCAAGGACGGTGGCTCCTCAACATCCGGATCTCAGTATTGATAATGTTTCTTTAAATATGTATGACTCTTTCAAAATTTTAGGTGTGATTCTCGACAGTAAATTTACTTTTGAGAAACATATAAGGTCTGTGTCTTCTTCAATTGCACAATAAATAGGCTTATTGAGAAAGTCTTTCAAGATTTTCGGTGATCAATCTATTCTGAAGAAGTGTTTTAATTCTTTCATTCTACCTTGTTTTGAGTATTGTTCTCCTGTCTGGTCTTCAGCTGCAGATTCTCATCTTAATTTGTTGGACAGAAACTTACGGTCTATTAAATTTCTTATTCCTGATCTAGATATTAATCTCTGGCACCGTCGTTCAATTAGTTCATTATGCATGTTGCATAAGATTTTTCATAACTCTGACCATCCTTTACATTCAGATCTCCCTGGACAATTCTATCCTGTTCGTAATACTAGGCAGGCAGTTAATTGTAATAGCCAGGCCTTCTCCATCATGAGGCTCAATACTACGCAATACTCTAGAAGTTTTATTCCAGCTGTTACCAAGTTGTGGAATGATCTTCCTAATCGGGTGGTTGAATCAGTAGAACTTCAAGAGTTCAAAGTTAGAGCAAATGCTTTTTTGTTGACCAGGCGGACATGAGTCTTTTTATAGTTTATTTATGACATATTTGTTTTTGATGTTGTTAATAGTTTATATATGACATGTCTGTTTTGACGTTGTTACTTATTTTAGAATGATTTATTGTTAATTTGTTCTCTTCATTTATTTATTTCCTTATTTCCTTTCCTCACTGGGCTATTTTTCCCTGTTGGAGCCCCTGCGCTTATAGCATCTTGCTTTTCCAACTAGGGTTGTAGCTTGGATAGTAATAATAATAATAATATATATATATATATATATATATATATATATATATATATATATATATATATATATATATATATATATATATATATATATATACATATCTATATAATATATATATATATATATATATATATATATATATGTATATATATCGTGATATGGTAAACCAAACTAATGAAAGAGTACACACACGCGCATGCAGCTTTGGCGTCTGAAGTTGTAAGAGACATTATTTCAGAGATAAAAATGCGAGCAGCTGAAACCTTAGAGAGCACTTAAAATATAAACGAGGGCCTTACAAATTTGCTTGAAGCGTGTCAAGGAGCGAAGCTCAACAATAGAGCTCTGAAGGAAATTGTGCGCAGGATGCGAAAACCAATTGTCGATTACCCAAGATCAACAATTAATTCAGAACTTGTAATACCCGACAGTTTTAAAACGTATCCTGTATCTGAACAGTTTTGTTAACTGATATCTGTAAAGCGTCATGTCGAATTCCAATTTTATTGGTGTCGCAAAAAAAAAAAAAATCGTTTGTGAGACATCAAAATTAGCCCACCTTTACTTTCAGAAGTGAATGTTATTTTAGGGAAAATTCATGGATGTGTGTTTCCAGTGACACACGCTTTGCTTCCAAATAAATCACGCATAACTTCGAACAACGTATGATAAATTATTTAAAATTACCCTGGATTTACAGCCTGATTGACTCCCTGACAACATTTCCCCTTCACCGGAATTATTATTATTATTATTATTTTTTTTTTTAACCTGGCTCAAAATACGAGAAAAAAAATGGCTAGATCGGGACACTTTACAATATATGATGTTGACTCGGATTTTTCTTTAAAAGCAAATATGATCATTGCTCTCACTTTTCTTCCTATGAGCAAATCTGATGGCGTATTGAACATTTAGCCAATAGGCTTCCAGAAGAATTGCAACCACTTAAAGGCTGGTTTGAGGATACCTTCGTAGGTAGAAGATTACGACGAGGAAATGATAGATTTGGAGCCACTCGAGATGTGGAATTTATGATAAACTTTTAAACAGTAAAGAAGAAAAAACTATGTCAATGCTGCTCACAGGAGGTTGCAGTACGAACTAGATGTTGAGCTTCCATTAATTTGGAAATCCAAAGACTATTTGTGATGGGATCATGATGAAGGGTAGATGGAGATGGTTTGGGGATGCTATCCGCTCTCTTGAACAAATTTAGCAGATTTCAGAACAAAGCCCTCGGATGAATATTGGGAGTTTATGACTAGAAATGAAACTATAAGAGAGATTACTCTTTGATTTTAATTTTCATTTAAGTAGAGGCGATAATAAAATTAAGAGATTTGATGCAATTTAGGACAATTCCTCATTATAACTACCACTACATCTCTCTCTCTCTCTCTCTCTCTCTCTCTCTCTCTCTCTCTCTCTCTCTCAAATTAAGACCAATGCAATGCGGCTGTCATAGCCTCCTAGCTAGTACAGTGGTAACGTCTTCACCTAGCATTCGCATGGCTG
>NC_090753.1:92315141-92317641 GCF_036898095.1 Palaemon carinicauda | reverse complement strand
GTAGCGCTAAGAGGGAAAGATAATGTTTACTCGATACCATCCCTCGCTGATAAGAGATAAGCAAATCAACACTTGTTCGAAAATCAGATTAAGACGATTAAATTGAAGGGTGGATGAAATGTTTCGATGTGACTGGTGTAGAAGAAAGACTCTGGGATATTGATGGTAGGGTCATAATCATCATCATCATCATCATCAGAAGTTGCTAGTTCACTGCAGTGCAAAAGCCCGAGACACTTTCGATAGTTCCCTGCAGTACAAAGGCCTCAGACATGACCTTAATCCTGTCTGGGGTTTGACCAATGCGGATTGGTGATGGCGTAGGAGACTTTTGTCCGATTACTAACGGCAAACCAACCTAGTATGGGTGTCCCTAGAGTCATCATCATCCTTATCAGACGTTTCTAGTCCACTGCAGGATAAAGGCCTCAGACAAATCGTTATTCATGTCTAAAGTTCGGCCAGTTTTCTTCACCATGCTGGCCAATGAGCATTGTTGATGGTAAGAGACTTTGGTCTCATTGCTCGCAGCAAACCAACCTAGTATGGTTGCTCCTTGTCACATGAAAGTGTCCATACTCACAAAGGGATATCCTGACATCCTACAACAACTTTTGGAAGTGATTCAAGAAACTGCATAAGAACAAAGGGGGTCTCTCTCTCTCTCTCTCTCTCTCTCTCTCTCTCTCTCTCTCTCTCTCTCTCTCTCTCTCTCTCTTAGATTTGGCAAACAACAAAATAAAGAAATTAAACAGAAATTAATCCTTCACATCCTTTCTTGTGATTCTTGTAAAATATGATGTCAAAATTACATATAAAGGGAATTATCCATCAATGGCTTTGATTAGCATTTCATTAAAAGTTTAAAGGCTGCTCATGAATGGCAGAGGCAAGGAACAGTGACATTGCACTATCAAGGAGGAAAATGCTCTAGACACAGACCATATATACATATGATCAGCGCCCAAACCCGTTCCTCGCCTAGCTAGGACTAAGGAGGGCCAGGCAATGGCTGATGATAACTCGGCAGATAGACTTATAGGATCCCTCAAACCTCCCATCCTTAGCTCACAAGGATGGTGAGGTTGCAGCGACCAAACTAACGACTCGAACCCCAGTCTACCGTGGCTGATGATAACTCGGTAGATAGACTTATAGGCTCCCTCAAACCTCCCATCCTTAGCTCACAAGGATGGTGAGGTTGCAGCGACCAAACTAACGAGTTTGAGCGGGACTTTAACCCCAGTGTGGCATTCACCAATCAGGGACGTTACCACATCTGCCACCTCAACTTCGAGACACAAAAGTTATATGAATCTCAGATCAGTAATCCACTTCTGAAAAGACATCGATATTAGGAGTGTGTTTTGCGTTCCAATAATAATACAATAATAGGATCCACAGTGTTTTCTATATAAAATTTTGAATATTTTCATGATTATCATTATGTCAGGATGCCACAAAACCTCAAATAAATCAATCAATCTATCAATCAATTATCATTATGAAACCTTGACGATAGTCGGAACTATTTCAATTTACCAATTTAAAGCAATTTATGCTTTTAATAGATAAATTTATATTCTATCGCAAACACAACGGAATTGTTGTAGAAAAAGTAGTTTCAATTCTTTTTTCTCACCAAAAATTATCAAATGAATTTTTATAAAAACTAATCTTAGATTTTCTATATCGCCAAAAATCATCAATTTGATTTCGAGACATTAATGGTTATCAAATCAGTCACACTATTCTTTCTAATTTCTCCTGCGTTTGTTTCGGTAAAGTTTTTCTAGTTTAAATAGGAAATATTAATTTTAGTGTTGGTGTTCTTAAATATTTTATTTTTCCTCGTTTTCTTTCCTCGGTGAGCTATTATCCCTGTTGGAGCCCATGGGCTTATAGCATCCTGCTTTTCCAACTAGGGCTGTAGCTTAGCAAGTAATAAGAAAAATAATAATAATAATAATAATAATAATAATAATAATAATAATAATAACAAATAATAATAATAATAAATAATAATAATAATAATAATAATAATAATAATAGTAATAATAATAATAATAATAATAATCCCAAGATCCCTGAAAAGGAATCTAGAAAAACTAGAGGCTGAAGTAGCTCAAGGACTCATGCGGAAGCGTGTGATCCTAGAAACAGCGCACATAATAAGAAAAGTGAAGGACTCCTAAGGAGGCAGGATGCAACCCGAAACCCTACACTATAAATACCACCCAGTAAAAAAGACTGTGATTGAGAAAAAAAAAATAATAATTTAACATCTGCAATAAAAGTCTTTGCATTTATAATAAAACAAGTTTCAGACTTCTCCACCCAAGTACAACCAAGCATCCAACCTAATTCATCTTGTAACCCCCCTCCAATCCTCCCCCAGATAACAATCACCCGTCAATCTCCAATCATCACGATTAATCTGTCTAACTACCTCCCTGAATATGGCGACATCACCCTCAGGTGTAAAGACAATTGCAAATGA
>NC_090753.1:92306614-92309114 GCF_036898095.1 Palaemon carinicauda | reverse complement strand
GGTGATGTCACCATATTGAGGGAGGAAGCGAGGCAGATTATCTTGAGGATTGGAGATTGACGGGTGATTGTTATCTGGGGGAGGATTGATGGGGGGGGGGGGGGGGTTAGGATTGGGGGGGGGGCGGTTACAAGATGAATTGGGTTGGATGCTTGGTTGCACTTGGGTGGAGAAGTCAGAAACTTTTAGCATTGCAACTGCAAAGACTTGTATTGCAGATGTTAAATTAATTTTTTTCCCCATCACAGTCTTTTCTACTGGGTGGTATTTATAGTGTAGGGTTTTTCTACTGGGTGGTATTTATAGTGTAGGGTTTCGGGTTGCATCCTGCCTCCTTAGGAGTCCTTCACTTTTCTTATGTGCGCCGTTTCTAGGATTACACGCTTCTGCATGAGTCCTGGAGCTACTTCAGCCTCTAGTTTTTTCTAGATTCCTTTTCAGGGATCTTGGGAGAATTATTATTATTATTATTATTATTATTATTATTATTATTATTATTATTATTACTTGCTAAGCTACAGCCCTAGTTGGAAAAGCAGGATGCTATAAGCCCAAGGGCTCCAACAGGGAAAAATAGCCCACTGAGGAAAGGAAACAAGGAAAAATAAATTATTTAGGAACACCAACAACATTGAAATAAATATTTTCCACATAAACTAGAAAAACTTTACCAAAACAAACGGAAGAGAAATTAGAAAGAATGGTGTGCCCGATTTGATAACCATTAATGTCTCTAAATCAAATTGATGATTTTTGGCGATGTAGAAAAATCTGAGATTAGATTTTATAACAATTCATTTGATAATTTTTGGCGAGAAAAAGAAATTTAAACAAATTTTCCTACAACAATTCCGTTGTGTTTGTGATAGAAATATAAATTTATCTATTAAAAGCATAGATTGCTTTAAATTGGTAAATTGAAATAGTTCCGACTATCGTCAAGGTTTCATAATGATAATTGATTGATAGATTGATTGATTTATTTGAGGTTTTGTGGCATCCTGACATAATGATAATCATGAAAATATTCAAAATTTTATATAGAAAACACTTTGGATCCTATTATTGTATTATTATTGCAACGCTAAACACACTCCTAATATCGACGTCTTTCCAGAAGTGGTTTACTGATCTGAGATTCATATAACCTTTTGTGTCTCGTAGTTGAGATGGCAGATGTGGTAACGTCCCTGACTGGTGAACGCCACACTGGGATAAAGTCCCGCTCAAACTCGTTAGTTTGGTCGCTGCAACCTCACCATCCTTCTGAGCTAAGGATGGGAGGTTTGAGGGAGCCTATAAGTCAATCTGCAGAGTTATCATCCGCCACGCTAGAATGGGGTTCGAGTCTTTACTTTGGTCGCTGCAACCTCACCATCCTTCTGAGCTAAGGATGGGAGGTTTTAGGGATCCTGTAAGTCTATCTGCCGATTTATCATCAGCCATTGCCTGGCGCTCCTTGGTCCTGGCTAAGTGGGGAGCGGGTTTGTGCGCTGATCATATGTATATATGGTCTGTCTCTTGAGCATTGTCCTACTTGATAGTGCAATGTCACTGTCCCTTGCCTCTGCTATTCATGAACAGCCTTTAAACTTTTTAATGAAAATGGCTAATCAAAGCCATTGATAGATAATTCCCTTTTTTATATGTAATTTGACATCACATTTTACAAGAATCACAAGAAAGGATGTGAAGGATTAATTTTAGTTTTATTTTTTTTCATTTTGTTTGCCAAATCTAGAGAGAGAGAGAGAGAGAGGAGAGAGAGAGAGAGAGAGAGAGAGAGAGAGAGGAAGAGAGAGAGACCCTTTGGTCTTAGTCAGTTTCTTGAATTACTTCCAAAAGTTGTTGTAGGATGTCAGGATATCCCTTTCTCAAGTTATCTTAACATCCCTTTGTAAGTAGGGATACTTACATGTATATAGTGTAAGGATCAGCTAAGCTGTACTGGCAAGGGACAACCATACTAGGTTGGTTTGCTTGTGAACAATGAGACCAAAGTCTCCTACCATCAACAATGCTCATTGGCCAGCATGGTGAAGAAAACTGGCCGAACTTTAGACATGAATAAGGATTTGTTTGAGACCTTTATCCTGCAGTGGACTAGAAACGTCTGATAAGGAGGATGATGACTCTAGGGACACCCATACTAGGTTGGCTTGCTGTGAGTAATCGGACTAAAGTCTCCTACACCATCACCAATCCGCATTGGTCAAACCCCAGAAATGATTAAGGGACATGTCTGCCGCATTTGTCCTGCAGTGGACTATAAATGGCTCATGAAGGCCATGACCATCAAACCTGCATTAGGTAGGACCACCCATACTAGGTTGGTTTGCTGGAACCAATTAGATGCAAATCTCCCACCATAACATATTGGCCAGCGTGGGGATGAAACACTTGCCTCAAACCCAAGACATGAATAAGGTCATGTCTGAGGCCTTTGTACTGCAGGGAACTATCGAAAGTGTCTCCGTCTTTTGCACTGCAGTGAACTAGC
>NC_090753.1:92284114-92296614 GCF_036898095.1 Palaemon carinicauda | reverse complement strand
GTAAATTGTTGCTCCGAATGTGTCCAGCCTAAAATCTTTTAACATGGTCCGCCCACAGGATTCGTGTTTGGCTGTCGCTAAAATGGTCTCTGCTATACCATGGTTCTATTTGTTCGTAAATAGACATTATCTCTTTGCTCCTCTGTTTTGATAAGCGGTACATCTTTTAATATGCTCTGCCCACAGGCATCGTGGTTGGCCGTAGCTAAAATGGTCTCTGCTACACCATGGCTCACTTTGTTCACAAATATACAGTATCCCGTTGTTCTTCTGTTTGGGTAAGCGGTATATCTTTTAATATGCTCTGCCCAAAAGCATCATTTTTGACTGTTGTTAAAATGGTCTCTGCTATATCATGGCTCGCTTTGTTCGCAAATGAACATTATCTCCTTGTTCCTCTGTTCTGTTAAGTGATACATACACGAGTAGCGCACGCCACTTGTGCGGGTCACTATTGAAAGGTAAGGTACAGGTGTCTGGTTTCAATTCCAGTTCCATCAGAATTGAGGCTCACCATAACGTAAACTGGGCCAGCCCAGACCCCCCCCCCCCCCACTGTGGGGCCCAACAACAGCAGTGGCCTCCCTGGTAAACAGCTTAAATTCACGGTCCCGAGGTGGTATCGATCTGCTGCCATGCAAATGCACGATGAACACGCTACCACTGTAGTAGCCTGGGGACTAATACATATTTTCTTACTTTACTTTGATGGCTGCTTTTCCGGTCCCATACAGCTGGGGAACCCAACTCTCTACAGGACCTCCACTGTCGTTTTACCTTGTTCATTCACAGTATTTATCTTTTCAAGTCATATATTGTTCATTTACTGTGAAATAGTCACTGTCAAAAGACTCATGAAAAAAGAAAGTCTTCAGTTTCCTCTTGAAAGCCTTAATGTCTTCAATCATTGGAATGTTTCTTGGGAGCTTATTACATAGTCTCGGGGCCACATATTTAAAGGCTTTGGAGCCTTATCTAGGTTCCAACAGTTTGAACCCATCTGTAACTATTCTCGTGTCGACACAATTTGTTGGCTGCGCAATATGTACTAATTCTCTGATAAGTTGGTGGGTTATTGTACATATTTTAAATTCAAATCTCACTTTAATCGGCAGCCAGTGTAAATCAATTAGTATAGGGGTGATCCTTTCTCTAGGTGGGACACCTTTTGTTAGTCTTGCTCCTCTGTTTATTATGTTTTGTAATTTCTTAAGTACTTTTCTGTGAGATGGTGGTGGCTAATCAACATATCATGTTGCCTGTAGGTGGAGCATGTTAAAGATTTCAGGTTGGACCCACATCACTTCCATGAAGTGTTTGTGATTTCTATGACTGGTGATGGTATGTTTTTTTGTAATTGTTGTCAACGCAAGTAAGGACAAAGAAATTATCCAGCGATTTCTTGCACGGTGAAATTAAAAAAAAAAAAAAAAACATAAATAAAGAACCCGGAACTGTTAAGCAATATGATCCCTTATGTAGACAATTCCCATAATTAGATGGTAAATTATATGTTTATTTGTAATGCCTTGATATTAATTTTTTTTCTTTGTTTTACATATTCTTCTTGAAAATTGATTTTCTATAAATTCTTTTGAAACAGCCTTATATATAACGGGTGCTAATACTGGAATATTTGAGTTAAATATGAAAGAGAGGAATTTCACTTAAACGTACATATTACAGAAAGCACAATATAAAACGGAATAATATAGTCGGTGGAAATTAGTATGGGTCAATATATCTTCCCCTCCATCGGCGAGTTTTACCAAACCAAAAACCACAATAACATCAACAACGACGATGATGATTATGATAATTTGTCTCATTTGTATGGTTTTGCTTATTTTCAATATAAAGATGGAACGATTTCGTTAAGTCTTGTCAATACCCTTAATACATTCTGAGCTGTCAATTCAGATCACGAATTGGGGTTGCATCACGTGTCAAATAATAAGGAATCAAACGATTCAAAGGTCATTACATGTGCAAGAAATTTAAACTTACAGAAATATTATTTCAGAGAGAGAGAGAGAGAGAGAGAGAGAGAGAGAGAGAGAGAGAGAGAGATATTCTATATAACCGTATACAGTACGTAGGAGTATCCTACCGTTAATATTTACGGCCAAGGATTCAAGATGACATAGTTATCCCAATTGAACAACTGATCTCTTTCATGGCAAATATTCAAGTTTTCTGTCACTTCTGGAACAGATTATTGCTGATAACTACAACAAAAAATAACAATAGAGACAATTTAATTTGACAGAGAATTGAAAAGACACTCTGAATGGAAAGATGTCTTACTCAGCACGGAACCTCTCCCCCCCCTCCCCCCCCCTCCCCCCCCCCCCCCCCCCTCCCCCCTAGAAAAGACTGAAAGAGCGAAGAGATGAAATCATTTATTTCGTGGAATAAGCAACTATTTGTTGTGTGTGTCATTCTGTCTTTCAAGACGCGAGGAAGATTTATCAGGAGAAATGGAAATTCAAATCTGCTCTGATAATGGATGACTGGGTGGTTATAATACATTTTGTCGGTGGTTGTGGGGGTTACATAAATGCCTCAAATAAGGCAAGGCGTTTTGGGAGAATAATTGTAATATTAATACTACTAACTTGAAGAAAATCTAGTCTTGGGTAGTGCCATAACTTCTGATCATTGTCTTCGAATATCTTGGGTTAGAGTTCTCTTGCTTGAGGATACTTTCGGGAACACTTTTCTATCTAATTTCTTTCCTCTATTTTTTTTTTTTACTTTTTTCTACTTTATATAGGAAATATTTATCTTTATATAGGAAATATTTATCTTAATGTTGTTACTGTTCTTAAAATATTTTATTTTTCCTTTTTTTTCCTTTCCTCACTAGGCTATTTTCCCTGTTGGGGCCCCTGGGCTTATAGCATCCTGCTTTTCCAACTAGGATTGTAACTTAGCAAGTAATAATAATAATAATTTGGTGTTTGCAATCGTACCATCCTTGTGAGCTAAGGATGTGGGGTTTGGGGGAGTCTATAGGTCTATCTGATGAGTCATCAGCGGCCATTGCCTGGCCCACACTTGTCCTAGCTTGGGTGGAGAGGGGTCTTGGTATGGTCAGTCTCTAGGTCATTGTCCTGCTGGTTAGGGCAATATCACTGTCCCCTGAACGGCTTTGAAACCTTTAAAACCTTCAAACACCATGACCTATCTTAGAATCTTGGACATTAAAAATCCAGAATTGTATATTCTAAAAACAGAGAAGCTTTCTTATTTTTTTTTTTTTTTTTTTCTCAAAGTGCCTTTTCAGCTGAAGATTGAAAAAGTTTTACAATGGTTCGTAGGTAAACTAAAAACATTTGCCAATTAAAACATAAAAGTTATTAAACAACCAAATTAGTAGTCGAAGTTAAAACAGCAGATCTTAAGGAAAAGACAGAAAACGAATACCTATTTGAACATTTAAAACTGTTCACCTAATCACGGAATGATAAACTTCATAAATTCAAACTCGTTGCAATTGCTCTGAAAGTTGAAAGGGTTCAAATGCCACTCATGAATGGCAGAGGCAGGGGACAGTGACATTGCCCTATGAAGCAGGACAGATTAACACAAGTCTCGTTCCGTAGTTTACATATGACCTATTTTAACGGTGACTGATCATGGATAATTTTATTTTCTTCAAACTTCTCGTATATAATTCAATCGTCTTTTCACTATATCTTTTACTCAATTGGGTTAGTTTTTGTGTTGGAGCCTTCGGCCCTGTAGCATCAAGCTTTTCCTAATATGATTATATATGAATATGTATGTATATATATATATATATATATATATATATATATATATATATATATATATGTGTGTGTATATATATATTATATATATATATATATATATATATATATATATATATATATATATACACACACTATATATATATATATATATATATATATATATATATATATATATATATATATAGTTGATAGATGGGTTCCTCTTGGGAATCGCAATTTAAGTAGGAATAAAATAGTCAATGCTGCTATCATCATCTTTATTCGGGAGCTTTCGACATAACTTATGTCATCTTCAGCCTATCTGCAATTATCATATGTAAAATTAATAAAATTAATAAAATCATCCTAAGTACATAGTTAGGAAGATACACTTTCATGAATTAATCAACTAGTTCTAAAATCAACCAATCAAGGAACATAAAACCTTAAAAAAAAAAAAACTTATTACACACAACTATATAAAAGACTTAATAACTAATATTTTTGGGCTCAAGCCATGGCGTCCTGATGGAAGGATCCTTTTTGGTAGCTTCCTTGGGTAATCACTACTAGGATTTTCCCAGAGAATTAAACCACAGGTTATCACAGAATTCTAACTTCTGGAGCGAGTATCCTAAAGGTTTCCCCTTAAGACATCGTGTAACAACAGGGGACACGCATGTATAGACGTGCCACATAGCTATCTGCACCCCATATAGAGTTAACGCTTCAATATGGCGGACAGGGAGTGGCTGGGAGCTGAGCCGCAGCCGATCTAGATGTGGCGATATCGGTACTCGCGATGTAAACAGACGGACGCCATTGCTTTTGATGACGTCACGTCCGTCCTCATTCCTTTGCTAGTAGCTCGCTCGATTGGACGTATTTTTCCCTTTGTGCGACTTTATCTACTTGCATCCTCACTATGTCTCAACCGTCAGCTTCACCTTCTTCTGGAAAGTTGAGTACAAAGGTTAAAGTATTGTTTAAATAAGCTCTGGCCTTAAAGTAAATCTTACTTTTCGAGATATTTGCATAATTGTGGCAGAGCTTTGCCAGACCGGTCAGCGCCATTTTATGACGCTGCTGTTGCTTGCATGCCTTATTTAGTTAGCCGCAACAGCCTTACCGGTATATAAATTACTAATCAGCGCTATTAGTTATTTAGTCTTCATAGCTAGGAACTTTATATCGTGTTTTTGACGCTTTAATTAGGGTCTTCGCTGACCCCATACCAGTAGGCTTTGATTAGCCCCTAGGCCAGTGAGCCTATACCAGTGTTAATGCATGATATTCCAGTGATCCTAGTGTTAGTTATGAAGATTTTGGCATTATTTTACAATACCATTGACAGTGATGCAAGTGTTTTTCGCCTTCAGGGACCATATAGGGGGTAGGTTATCTTGAGTGCCTTGCTAACCTAACCTTATGACAGGACCCCTATATGCTCTCTTCATCCCTAGCCCTAGGGCTTCCCTCTGGTAATCTTGTATCCTATTACATGTGATAGGACAAGACTCCTCAGAGTACTGTATCGCCTCCCCACCTAAGGGAATGACCCCTCCCTTAGTGTTGCGGACCTTAAAGGTAGGATCACCTCCTTTAAGCTGAATCGGTCCTGGACCTTTTCCTTGCGATACGTCTTCTCCCTTCCTTGATTAGGGTCTAACGACCCTAATCCAGGTTAGGTTGGGAGGGCTGGTTTATGTACCTTGCTGAAATATACGCGTGCACCGTTTTTCAGTTGGTCCACCTACTATAGGTTAGGGTGAGCATCTCCCTTCCTAGGTGGCCGCTCGGGTACATAACCCATCCTTTCTTATAAGAAGACCCTTTCCCCCCCCCAACCTATCTCTTGCCTAGCCTAACCTACCAGTAGGTTAGGCTTCATATGTCCCCTGTCCTACACTCCACCCTAGGCTGGAGTGCTGGACCCCGTGGTGCTCCCAGTGTTGTCCGCTCTGATACATAGTCCCTCCATAGTGCTATGGAGTCAGTTATCATTTGGTCGACACGAAGAGTCTCCACCCCTTCTTTGGGTACACCCTGTCCTCTCTTGGACTGCCTTAGCCCCGGCCATTGCGGCTCCTGCTTAGGATGATAGATTCACCTCTATCATGGTGGTACCTTTTCCAGAGGTGTCTTGACTAGGCTAGTACAGCCTTGCCATCCCATCTCCATCTTTGGTGCTTGTCCCTTGCCGCCTCTACCCCGGCTTTACCGCCACTACGGGTGACTTCCTTATCCTTGCCGCCTTCCCCCGAGTACCGGGGGATCGCCGCCGGCCGCCGGCTTACCGCCGTGGCCTCTCCATTCCCTCATAGCCTCGGCACACTGCCGACCCTTCCCGGAGTGCCGGCACTAGCTGCCGGCCCCCGGCCCCGGCTATGCTCCTTTATCCTTACCCCTGTCACCCTCCGACTGCCTCCGGCTGCCGGAACCGCCGCTCCTTGCCGGTGGCCGCCGCTACCGGCTGCCGCCACCCTGGCTTCTTTTGACCATAGAATGATCATTCTTGAATGCCAGAAACTCTGCTCGAGCGGCTTCCGGCGTGCCGGGGGTATGCCGGACCAGTCCGGAGGCGGCAAGATGCCTTGCACCCCTTCTCTCAGCTATCTTTACTAGCGATAGCTCCTAAAAACCGCACCTAGACGGCTTGTTAACGCAGACAAATTGGTACGGAATCGTACATTTTGTTCAGTTTTCACTCTGTCTTCTTGCGTGTTTCATCTTTCCAGCACGCTACGTGTAATTGGCACGTCTGGTTGCCGGAACCTTACTAGGATCTCATGATCTCCAGACTTTCTTGATAAGATTTCAAGCCTAGTCTATATGGTAATTCTAAATGGAATTCCCATTATCAAGACACCTTCCATGGAGGCCTACGGCCACCTGGGACTGTCTGATGCTACGGCAACCAGCCGGGCGGGTTACACGAGGCATGCATCTGTCTCCTTTCACCCACCCTTCTGTGCATCACAATTAACTTATGTTAATATTAACTTGTTAATAATTAACTTTATATACGAGCCATATTATGACTCTACAATACTCATCGTCTCTTTCTTTTACAGGAGGAGTACGTCAAGTGTGACCACGACTTCTGCGCGGTCCGTCGGCCACACTTTTATGGACACACGGCGTGTAGGACACACGCCCCTTGTGCTCACAAGAGAGGGGATCTCAAGTACTGGGGCCCCACCACCTGTTCGGTCTGCCAAGAATGCCTACAGAAAGCATTCTATGACCCTCCCTCAGCGGAGATTCGGGACACTGCTCGGGACAACCTACGCAAGTGGGTACGTGGCTTTCAAAAGAACGCCACTGGACCATACCTAGCCACAGAAGAAATGAGGTCTTTGCTGTTCCCAAAGGCCTCACCAGACTCAGTGGTCCCAGTTGAACAGATCCCCGTCGTCCAGATCACAGTGGAACCTGATACTGTCATGGCTCAGTCCATGAGTGATTGTCACCTGGATTCAGAACATGATGAACACATGTCAGAGATCTCGGAGGACACCGAGAAAACCCTTATGGCCCAGGGTGAAGGGGAGGATGATGAAGAAGAGGACCGGGTAGTATATACCGTGTCCGATAAGGAGGATGCCCCTCCCTCCATCCCCCCTCCTACTCCTACACCGACGGAAGTGTCTCTCCCGTCTACGTCCTCCACCACGACTCCTCTACCTACGGCACAGGATATGATTCGGCTCATTGAATCCGTGATGGAGCAGAAGCTCCAAGAAACTCACAAGATCATTCGGTCGATGGGAGGTTCCAAGGAATCTCGCAAAATCTCCATCAAGGACCTCCCCGCATGCTCGAGCGACAATCCGTGGCGGTTCGCCGAGCATATGGTCATCGCTGATGACAAGATCTTCGTCAGCGATAAGATCGGTTCCATACCCCTGGAAGAAGTGGAGTTCTTCCCCCGCTTTGAGGCGTATCCGGACTGTTACGTCCGTCTACGTTCAGAACCATCCTCAAAGGAAGAGACTGAACCGAAGGAGAAAATAGTGTTCGATCTCTCGAAGGCCCAGGCTATGCTTGCCAAAGCGCTTAAGAGCAGAGGCTTTACCTGCTCTGGACTTCCGGCTCTGAGCAAGAAGTACCCCCACCTACGTTGCGCCCGATGAAGTGATGCTACCCTTCACGGAAAAGGCCTTCGCTGCCTGCCTTAAGGCTGTAGAGGAAGGGAAATCCTGCCCTGCATTGGAGGAATGCAGACCTTTCTCCGCAGCCACCCCGCCCGACACCAAACACTGGAAGGATGTGCAACACACCTTCGTGGTGGGCAAACTAGATCCTGACGTTGCTGGACGTCAGTTTAATGAGGACCTCCCCAAGCTAAACGAACACCTCCTTCGTAGGGAACAGGAAACGAAGGAGAGGCTGGCAGCATCTCTCACTCTCCAGGTCCAGATGGACGTAATGGCTGGTGACACCAGAGTCCCTGACCATTACATGGTCCTTGCCAAATCTCACATGGTAACCTTAGTCAAGGATCTGTACCATTTCATGCGAGCTCGTAGAGCCTGCAGAGAATTCGTGTTCTCCAGTGCCACTGTCAGACACGAACCCCGGAAACTGATTGCCTCCAACATCTGGGGCAAGTACCTCTTCCCGTCTGATCTAGTGAAAGAGATCACAGACAAGGCCGCATCTGAGAACAGGAACCTTCTCAACAAATGGGGCATGTCTAGGAAGAGAAAGCCCTCTCAGGATGACGGTCCTCAGCCTAAGAGGAAGCAGTCGAAGCATAGACCCCAGCAACGTCAGCACAGACGCCAGTTTCCGGCACCCGCTACTCCCCAAGTGGTCGCTCAGCCGCCACAGACCTTTCAGTTGGTCCCACAGCCGGTTTTGCCCTCATCACCGGCCTTCAACCCCACCTTCGAGCAGCACTCCACTACCTTTCGTCCCAAGGGTAGAAGCTCAGGCAGGGGTTCCGGCAGAGATTCCTCTCGCCGGCCCTCCAGAGGCAGAGGAGGACAGGGAGCTAGCGGCCGAGGCAGCAAGTCCTCGGGACCACAGAAGCAATGAAGTGCTTCCGGTGGGAGGAAGACTCCGCCACTTCCAGGATCGCTGGACCTTCGACTCCTGGGCACACAGCATCATCAAGAAAGGTCTGGGCTGGAGCTGGGCGCAACCACCCCCAACCTTCCAGCAATTCTTCCAACCTTCAACCCCCCTCTTGGAAGAATATGTGCTAGACCTCTTGAACAAGAAGGTGATAAGAAGGGTGAAGTCCACAAGGTTCCAAGGGAGACTGTTTTGTGTTCCCAAGAAAGACTCAGACAGACTCAGAGTCATTCTGGACTTATCCCCCCTCAACGTATTCATATCGAACGACAAGTTCAAGATGCTGACTCTCCAACAGATCAGAACCCTCCTGCCTCGAGGGTCTTTCACGGTCTCGATAGACCTGGCGGATGCATACTGGCACATACCAATGAACCATCACGCTTCCTCCTACCTAGGATTCCGACTCCAACGGAAAAGCTATGCCTTCCGGGCCATGCCCTTCGGACTCAACGTGGCCCCTCGGATATTCACAAAGCTAGCGGACGCAGTAGTACAACAGCTCCGCATCCGAAACGTCCAGGTGATGGCCTACCTCGACGACTGGCTAGTGTGGGCGCCCTCGCCCGAGGATTGTATAGAATCCTGCAGAAAAGTTACCCAGTTTCTCGAACACCTGGGATTCCAGATAAACGCGAAAGTCTCGCCTATCTCCAGCTCAGAAGTTCCAATGGTTAGGCATCCACTGGAATCTTCAGTCACACCGCCTTTCCATTCCAGCAAAGAAAAGGAAGGAAATAGCAGGGTCCGTCAAGCGACTGTTAAAATCCAAACGGATCTCGAGACGCCAGCAGGAACAAGTTCTAGGCTCTCTACAGTTCGCCTCGATCACAAACCCAGTGCTTCGTGCACAGCTAAAGGATGCAGCGGGAGTCTGGAGACGTTCCGCATCCGTCGCTCGAAGAGACCTCAAGAGACGGCTCCCAAGCAGACTTCGACTTCTTCTAAAGCCGTGGTCAGAAGCGAGGGCCCTAAAAAGGTCCCTTCCTCTCCAACACCCACCTCCATCTCTCAACATCCATACGGACGCTTCATTGGAGGGTTGGGGAGGTCACTCCCACCAACAACAGGCTCAAGGCACTTGGTCTCCCCTATTCAAGACGTTTCACATCAACATCTTGGAGGCCATGGCGGTTCTTCTGACGCTGAAGAAACTCTCCCCGCCCCCGTCGATACACATTCGCCTGACCCTGGACAGCTCTGTGGTAGTGCGTTGTCTCAATCGCCAGGGCTCAAGATCGCCCAAGATAAATCAGGTGCTCCTGACAATCTTCCGTCTGGCAGAAAGGAAGAAATGGCACCTGTCTGCAGTTCACCTACAAGGATTCCGCAACGTGACAGCGGATGCTCTATCTCGGACAAACCCGATAGAGTCGGAATGGTCTCTAGACGCAAGATCATTCTCCTTCATCTCTCACAGAGTCCCAGAACTCCAGATCGACCTCTTCGCAACGAGCGACAACCATCAACTTCCTCGATATGTAGCCCCGTACGAGGACCCCAAAGCGGAAGCGGTGGACGCCATGACCTTGGATTGGAACAGATGGGCCAAGATTTACCTGTTCCCTCCCACCAATCTTCTGCTGAAAGTCCTCTCCAAATTGAGAACCTTCAAAGGGACAGCAGCTCTAGTGGCTCCCAAGTGGCCCCGCAGCAACTGGTACCCCCTTGATCCTGGAGATGCAGCCAACGCTGATCCCCCTCCCGGACCCAGTTCTCTCCCAGCAAATACAGAAGTCGACTGTCTTCGCTTCATCATTGAAAATCAAGGACCTTCATCTCATGATTTTCTCACCCTAGCCGCTAAGAAAAGGTTTGGGATTTCGAAGAAGAGTCTAGACTTCCTCGAGGAATACAAGACCGAATCCACGAGAAGGCAATACGAATCGTCTTGGAGGAAATGGGTCTCCTTCGTCAAGGCAAAGAACCCCTCGAAAATCACCATAGATTTTTGCATGTCCTTCTTCATTCACCTTCATGGACAAGGCTTGGCAGCCAACACGATTTCTACTTGCAAATCGGCCTTGACCAGACCTTTGTCATACGCCTTCCAAATAGATCTGTCTAGTGACATCTTCAACAAACTACCGAAGGCCTGTGCCCGTTTACGACCGGCACCCCCTCCGAGACCAATCACTTGGTCTCTAGACAAAGTTCTCCACTTCGCCTCCAACTTGGACAATGATTCATGCCCTCTTAAGGACCTGACTCAGAAAGTTATATTTCTCTTCGCTCTAGCTTCGGGAGCCCGAGTCAGCGAAATAGTGGCACTATCTAGAGAAGAGGGACATATCGTTTTCAATTATTCAGGAGACCTCTCCCTCTTCCCTGATCCGACGTTTCTCGCAAAGAACGAATTACCTACCAAACGATGGGGCCCGTGGAGGATATGCCCCTTGAAGGAAGATGCCTCTCTATGTCCAGTAGAGAGCCTTAAGGTCTATCTTCATAGAACTTCAAACTTTGGTGGAGGCCAACTCTTCAAAGGAGAAACATCGGGCAGCAACCTGTCACTAAAACAATTGAGAGCAAAAATCACCTACTTCATTCGCAGAGCGGATCCAGACAGTACACCCGCTGGTCATGATCTTAGGAAAGTCGCTTCGTCTCTGAATTTCTTTCAGAGTATGGATTTCGAAAGCCTCAAGAACTATACAGGCTGGAAATCCTCGCGTGTTTTCTTTAAACATTATGCGAAACAAGTGCACGAAGTGAAACATTTTGTGGTAGCCGCAGGTAGTGTTATGAAACCTGCTCTGAACTCTGCTTAGAACAGTGAGTTATTAGGGACTCTAACTCGTCGGGTGCCTATGTTGACCCTCAAGTGATACGTAGTGAAGCAGAAACCACCTTGTGTTTTCTTTAACTGTTCTTACCTCAGGTGAAATGTCATAGTAGATTACCACATGAGTGCTACATGCCACGTGCATGACGTGTGTTACATAAAGACTAACGTTCCGTAGAACGAGTGCCTACTAATACTTGATTCTTCCCTTTCAGACTCAAGAGCACGCCTTTATGACTATGTACATTTTTATCAATGTAAATGTTTTTTACTATTTATTGCATGACATGTATTGATTTACCTGCAATTATATAATAAAATGTCTATTTTATTACTTGTGCGTCTCCCTTGCTCCTTTCTTACTATGAAATATACTATTTGTCATAGTTTTATTACCCTTTATTCCTGGTTAAGGAAAATGCCAGGATTTACTCCGGGCATTTATTTATATAGAGCAAGTAAGTCTCCTTAGCGAATACTTACTCAATTATGAAGATGAGTCAACTCCATACACGAAGTGTTCAACCACCACTTCTTCAAGTTTGTTTCGACGCGAATACCAAATCGCTCTGACTTATCTTATGGATCTCATTGTTCCTTCAGCCTATATGAATAGCCTTCCCATGACCACTTTGATCTTAGCATAGCCCGTGGGGACTTCCATGCCAGGGGGGCAGGAAGGCAACTGCCTCACGGTAGCTCTAGTATAGACCACTATGCTTTCGGCTCAATGTTTTAGCACTCACTTATAAAGGGAAAAAGTCTACCACGATACACTAATTCTCTGGTACTCTTCCATCAGGACGCCATGGCTTGAGCCAAAAAAACGGATTTTGAGCGAAGCGAAAAATCTATTTTTGGGTGAGAGAGCCATG
>NC_090753.1:92269114-92271614 GCF_036898095.1 Palaemon carinicauda | reverse complement strand
AGTCCTGCAGTATGGAAAGTGGAGGAAGGAGTGTGAGAAGAAAAGAAGAACGAAAGAAAGTTTTATATTTGTTTTTTATATTTTCTCTTATTTTAATAAAAAACAAACAATCTAAATATATGATAATTTCATAAGTACATATTTTGTCATTCAGTTCGTTTAAGAACTTACCTAAGGTTTACAGGTCGCTCATGAATGACTGAGGCAAGGGACAGTAACATTGCCCTAGCAAACAGGACAATGCCATAAAGACTGACCGTATATTATATGATCAGCACACAAGCCCCCTCTCCACCCAAGCGAGGACCAGGGAGGGCCAGGCAATGGCTGCTGATGACTCACCAGATAGGCCTATAGGCTCCCCCAAACCCCCCAACCTTACCTCACAAGAATGGTAAGGTTGCAGACACTGAAAGCACTAACGAATCTGATCTGGACTCGAACCCCCGTCCGGCAAACACCAGGCAGAGACGTTACCTGTCAGGCCACAACAACCTTAAGCTCAGTTCGTTTTTATATATTTAGAATTATGTCCTCGAAGACCCAACTTTCCTGAAAAAGAAATCAATGAAGTATATTTTATTATCATTATTAATTTTGGGCATAATTCGTATCGTAAAATTGTCCCCAAAAAATTGTTTTCCAAAAAGTTCCCTATCCCTGATCTGTGTATTATTATTATTATTATTATTATTATTATTATTATTATTATTATTATTATGGTCATCATCATCATTATTATTATTGTCATCATCATTATTATTATTATTAGGTTATTATTATTTTTATTATTATTATTATTATTATTATTATTATTATTATTATTATTGATAGCTAAGCTACAACTGTAGTTGGAAAAGCGAGGTGCTATAAGCCAAAGGGCTCTAACAGAGGAAAATAGCTCGTTAAGGAAAGAAAATAAGGAAATAAATAAACCATAAAAGAGGCAATGAACTGCTGTTCAATTGTTTGTGTGCATTAATAAAAAGATTTTTTTTTCTTCAAATTCTCGCCATCCGCTGTGTTAACAGGTGTTCTTGTTAGTTTCTTTGGTTGCTGCATCCTCACCATCCTTGTGAGCTAAGGATGACGGGTGTGGGGTACCCTATAGGTCTACCTGCCAAGTCATTAGCAGCCATTGCCTGGCCCTTCTTGGTCCTAGCTTGGATGGAGAGGGACTTTGTGCGTTAAGCATATGTAAATTTGGTCAGTCTCTAAGGCATTGACCTGCTTGCTATGGGTATGTCAATGTCCCTTGCTAGTGCCATTCATGAGTGGCCTTTAAACCTCTAAAACCTGGAATCTTGAATTGTCCATATCCGATTAATATGTTCATATCTTGAACAATTTTGTGATGGACTTTATGTAAAGTGTCAAAAAAAATCGATAAAGATATTTAGGGTAAGTGATTGGATATTTGGACAGTTTTTCCTTATTTCCTTTCCTCACTTAGCTATTTTTCCCTATTGGAGCCCTTGGGCTTATAGCATCTTGCTTTTCCAACTAGGGTTGTAGCGTAGCAAGTAATAATAATAATAATTACAGGCGATATGCACATTGGTCTGTCAATCACTTCTATTACCTTTTATTAAAAAAATTGACAAACAAAACAGTTTTAGCATGCACTAATTTTTTCTCATCGTTTATTTCCTTATTTCCTTTCCTCACAGGGCTATTTTTCCGTGTTGGAGCCTTTGGACTTATAGAATCTTTCTTTTCCAGCTTGTAGCTTGGCTAGTAGTAATAATTAATAGTAATGTGTTTTCTATAATGGGTTTTATTTGGAAAAGACATTTCAAGCAAACAAGCAATAAACATATTTCAAGAATTAATATAAGAAATTTTGTTCAACAACCAAAAAAAGTAAAAAATTCACCTTGTTTACTTGAACATTATCTCTCTCTCTCTCTCTCTCTCCTCTCTCTCTCTCTCTCTCTCTCTCTCTCTCTCTCTCTCTCTCTCTCTCTCTCTCTCTCTCATATGATAAATTCACTTTGTGTACTTGAACATTCTCTCTCTCTCTCTCTCTCTCTCTCTCTCTCTCTCTCTCTCTCTCTCTCTCTCTCTCTGATAAATTCACTTTGTGTACTTGAACATTCTCTCTCTCTCTCTCTCTCTCTCTCTCTCTCTCTCTCTCACACATATGATAAATTCACTTTTACTTGAACATTCTCTCTCTCTCTCTCTCTCTCTCTCTCTCTCTCTCTCTCTCTCTCTCTCTCTCTCTCTCTCTCTCTCTCATATAATAACACTCCCAAACTTCTCCTTAATCCAACGTGGTTCCTCGTTGCTCCCAACCGTTCCAAATCTCTCTCTCTCCTAAATAGTCGTGAGAAGAAATACAAGAGACCACGATTTTTCCACCCACCGCGATTAGAGAATATCGCAAATTTCCACCCCGTAATTTCACGTGAGTAAACAACCTGCCGGACTGGAAAGGTTTATTGGGCTCACGTTTTCGGAATCATTATCACTACCCTTTCCTCCTTTACTGGAATAG
>NC_090753.1:92259114-92261614 GCF_036898095.1 Palaemon carinicauda | reverse complement strand
TTACAACAATCTATTCACGCTTAGCACAAATCAGTCCAGAAGTAACTGATTCTAAATGGAATTGAAAAGCTAAAACACCACTCAATGTGGTAATTTCTTTACATACAAAAAAGCAAATACTTAGAATAGACTTGCTGCACTTTCCGCAGATGTAGTGAACAGCAACACGGTAAACGCACTCAAGAATAAGTTAGACAAGATCTTATAAAAACTCTAGAAATGTTTAAACTAAGTCTCTCTACCCAAGAACAAATGGAGTCTCCCCGAATGGACCAAAAAGTCTTCGAAACATCTAAAGTCATTATAACTCTCTCTCTCTCTCTCTCTCTCTCTCTCTCTCTCTCTCTCTCTGAATTCCAGTGTTTTTTTTATATATTTTCTTAAGGGCACTTTGATAGTGTTGAGCCATAGTACTCTACATATATAACGAAAAAATGGTTCTTTTAAAAAATTCTATTGTGTCTTTAGCGATATATATTAGGTAGGTTCTCATTTTATATGTTTGTTATTATTATTATTATTATTATTATTATTATTATTATTATTATTATTATTATTATTTTCTTTTTTATTTTTACTTTTATTTACTAGTGTACGTGACAAGTAAAAAAGTTATTGCGAGATATTCAGATATGCACACCACGCACTCAGTTTTCAACTTGGTATGACTACACCCTTTTAACCCTACCCGATTGACTGGGAGAGCTTACCGTGACCGGAAAGAAGACACACATACACATAGGCACACACACACACACACACACACACACATATATATATATATATATATATATATATATATATATATATATATATATATATATATATATATATATATATATATATATAGCCAGAACTTGCTCTCTATTATATAGGTTAGATTATTATTATTATTATCATTATTATCAATATTACTATTATTATTATCACTATTATTATTATCATTATTATTATTATTATTATTATTATTATTATTATTATTACTATTCTTATTATCAGTATTATTATTATTTTATTATCTTTATCATATTCATTATTATTAATTCAGTCCAAGATGCGACCCTAGTTAGAAAATTGAAATTCAACAAACCCAAGAATCTTAATAAAGATACAACGAAATACGAAAGAGAAGGAGAGCTCAAGAATAATTTTTTTTTTTTTTTTTTTTTTTTTTTTTTTAGTAAACACAACGTTCCAAGTGTATTTTTATACAGTCGAATGTGGAGGCTCTTGTTTGAAATGTTCTCGGAGAGAAAGGAATATCATCTTCTATAATACATTTAGATTGTCTGTATTTCCCTGCTCTTGGTGAAATGATTTCAGAATCTAAGAAGATAAAAATAACTGTTGGACGGGGAAATCTCTTCGTATTTAAATAATGAAATGCGAGTTTGTAGATAATATATTAATAAATGTATTTGCGCTCGTGTATGCGCTTACTGTATTGTTTAAGATTTACGAACAAAACAAGGTATTTTATTAATCAAATATATCTTTAGAAGATTAAATCTATTTTGAATAAATTCTCTTATTACTCTCTATTGCGAGTTGGACTTATATAAATCTGGAAGTAATGTTTAGAAATAAATAGAAAAAAAGCGAATTAAATAGAAATGCAAGTAAATACAAATAGAAGTAAATACCCTTTGAACTTTGTTTTCATCGTTTGCTGAAATACAGTGTCGTAAGGCATTTAATATTATAATGAAATGATGTTTTAAAGAGTATATTCAATGAATGTGTCCATAGTCAGTTTAAAAATGTTCCTTAGTCAGTTTAAAAATGTTCCTTAGTCAGTTTACAAATGTGCCTTAGTCAGTTTACAAATGTTCCATAGTCAGTTTATAAATGTGCCTTAGTCAGTTTACAAATGTCTTAGTCAGTTTACAAATGTGCCTTAGTCAGTTTACAAATGTTCCATAATCAGTTTATAAATGTGCCTTAGTCAGTTTACAAATGTTCCTTAGTCAGTTTACAAATATTCCTTTGTCAGTTTACAAAAGTGCCTTAGTCAGTTTATAAATGTTCCATAGTCAGTTTATAAATGTTCCTTAGTCAGTTTACAAATGTGACTTAGTCAGTTTACAAATGTTCCATAGTCAGTTTACAAATGTTCCATAGTCAGATTATAAATGTTCCTTAGTCAGTTTACAAATGTTCCTAAGTCAGTTTACAAATGTGACTTGGTCAGTTTACAAATGTGCCTTAGTCAGTTTACAAATGTTCCATAGTCAGTTTATAAATGTTCCTTAATCAGTTTACAAATGTGACTTAATCAGTTTACAAATGTGACTTAGTCAGTTTATAATTGTTCCATAGTCAGTTTATAAATGTTCCTTATTCAGTTTATAAATGTGACTTAGTCAGTTCACAAATGTTCCTTAGTCAGTTTATAAATGTTCCTTAGTCAGTTTACAAATGTTCCATAGTCAGTTTATAAATGTTCCTAAGTCAGTTTACAAATGTTCCTAAGTCAGTTTACAAATGTGACTTGGTCAGT
>NC_090753.1:92247291-92254791 GCF_036898095.1 Palaemon carinicauda | reverse complement strand
AAAGGTTTTATATCCGCATAGGAGGAGAACCAATGCAACATAGCTTGCATAAAGGAACAATTCTATTAGAATTATCCCAGATAAGGTACATAGAATGAATGCTCAATTATATCAGTAAATTGACACAGGTGAAGGAGACGCAAGGTTCTCAAGAACCAGATTATTGACAGGCAATAAATAGACAGGTTAACCACAATTATATATATATATATATATATATATATATATATATATATATATATATATATATATATATAAGAGGATAACCCAAAACTTTAAGCATAAGTATGATAGTAAACAGGGCTTGTTTGTCTGAAAGAAAAACATTAGATGCCACTTTTAAGATACCGAGGTATCAAAGTCATAAAAGCCTGTATTACAAATCAATGACATTAGCGTTAGAAACGCTCGGCACACATGTCTGCACTTATGCTAGGTTCACCTTCGGAAATGGAACAGTCTGGATGGGCAACACAGTGCCCTCACTTAGTTTGTAGTACAGTATGTAACTACACACTCACCCTGGAATTAATCGTCCCAATTAAGACCACTGTTCCTCGCAGAGTTAAACAGTAGGGTTAACACCGCGACCCACTGCTACCACAGATCTCTTTTAGTTCCTCTACTTGCTTCGCATAGTGGCGAAAGAACACTCTGGAAGACTTCCAGCCAGTGTATGAACGGAGATGTTCAAAATCCATGCAATTAAAGAAATTTAAGAATGAGGCAACTTTCCTCGGATCGTGACCTGCGGGTGTATTGTCAGGATCCGCTCTGCGAATAAAATATGTGATTTTTGCTCTGAGTTGATTCAGAGATAAATTTGAGCCTGATGTTTCTCCCCTGAATAGTTGACCACCCTTGAAGTCTGAAGTTCTATGAAGATAGACCTTTAGGCATTCTACTGGACATAGAGATGCATCTTCTTTCAGAGGGCAGATTCTCCAGGGACCCCACCTGTTGGTGGGTAACTCATTCTTGGCGAGAAACGTAGGATCCGGAAACAGGTTCAGTTCTTCCCCATCCAGGAACTGAGTACGACCTGCCTCTCTCGAGAGGCTACAATCTCACTAACCCTGGCCCCGGACGGGAGTGCAAATTAGGAAAATAACTTTTTGTGTCAAATCCTTTAACGCACATTCTTCATTGCTCAACAGAGAAGCGAAATGAAGAACTTGTCTAAAGACCATGAAATGGGCTTTGGAGGTGCTGAAGGTCTGAGCCTAGCACAGGCTTTCGGGACTTTATTAAAGATCTCGTTACCTAGGTCGACCTGGAAGGCATATAGAATGGGTCTTGTCAAAGCAGACTTACACGCTGAAATCGTGTTCGCTGCCAACCCTTGACCATGGAGGTGGGGAAAAAAGATAAGCAGAAGTCTGTCAAGATCTCCTGCGGAATCTTCGCCTTGACAAAAGGCCACCCATTTTCTCCAAGATGACTCATATTGCCTTCTAGTAGATTTGCATTTATATTCCTCAATGAAGTCTATACTGGCTTTCGAAATCCCGAAACGCTTTCTCACCGCTAGGGAGAGACAATCATGAACTGCAGGGTCCGGGTTTTCTGTAATGAAGCGCAGACAGTTGACTTCTGGACTCGCTGGGTCAGAACTGGATCTGGTAGTGGTACAAACTTCAGCTACAGTTCCAATGCCAGGAGGAACCACACGCTGTTCGGCCACTTGTGGGCCACTATTACCGCTACCCTTTGAAGGATCTCAGTTTGTTGAGGACCCTCAACAGAAGGTTGTGAGGAGGGAACAGATAAATCTTGGACCATCTGTTCCAGTCGAGGGACATCGCGTCCACTGCTTCCGCTAAGGGGTCCTCGTACGGGGCACGTACAGGGGCAACTTCTTGTTGTCTTTCGTCGCAAAGAGGTCTATCTGCAGTTCTGGGACTGATTCAGAATGAAGGAGAATGATCCTGCGTCTAAGGACCATTCCGACTCTATCGGTGTGAACCTGGATAGAGCGTCCGCTGTCACATTGCGGACTCCTTGAAGGTGAACTGCCGACAGGTACCACTTCTTCTTTTCCACCAATCGGAAGACGGCCAACATCACCTGGTTGAGAGGTGGTGACCTCGATCCTTGTCGATTCAAGTATCTTACAACTACCTCGCTGTCTATTACCACTTTATGTGGAACGAATGACGCGGGGAGACTTTCTTTAATGTAAGGAGCACTGCCCTAGCTTCTAGAAAGTTTTATGAGAAAGGTCTTGAATAGCCTGGACCAAGTCCCCTGGACTTTTTTCCCGATGAGAGTGACCTCCCCATCCCTCCTTTGAGGCGTCTGAGTGAATCGTCACCGACGGGGGAGGTGGCTGAAGAAGAACCTGACTTCTTTAGATGTCTGGCTTGGGACCAAGGCCTGAGAAGAGTACTTAGCCGAAGCGGCTGGTCTTCTCAGATCTCTTCACGCGTTTGATGCATAACTTCTCCAAACTCCGATTGCATCCTTTAGCTGTGCTCTTAGCACTGGGTCTGTCACCGAAGCAAACTGGAGAGAGCGCAGTACTCTCTCCTGCTCGTGTCTTGATATCCTTTCGGAATCTTGAAGTCTCTTGACAGAACCCGCTATCTCCTTCCTTTTCTTCGCTGGGGTGGAGAAACGGTGTGACAAAAGGTCCCAGTGGATCTTAGCCACTGGAACTTTTGAGATGGAGAAAGTCTAGACTTTTTCTGTTGATCTTGAAGCCTAGGTACTCTAGGAACTGGATCACTTGACTGGAAGCTTGCAAGCATTCTGTCTCGGATGCTGCCCACACCAACCAGTCGTCCAGGTAGGCTACTACCTGAATTCCCTTTAGGCGAAATTGTTTGAGAGCTACGCTCGCAAGCTTCGTAAAAATCCTTGGGGCTATGTTTAGCCCGAATGGCATGGCTCCGAAGGCGTATAGTCTTCGCTGTAGCCTGAACCCTAGGTAGGGGGAGAGTCGATGGCTAATTGGAACGTGTCAGTAGGCATCTGACAAGTCTATAGAGACGGAATATGCCCTCTTGGGCAGTAAGGTCCTTATGTGTTGCAGTGTTAGCATTTTGAATTTGCAATTCACTATGAACTTGTTAACCCTGGATAGGTACGGTCCTCGGATACCCCTTTAAGGGTATACTCGGACGCGAACGACCCCGACGCCAAAAAAAATTCTTGAAAAATCAGTTTTTGCAGTAACCTCCTTTTTTCTTTTACCAAAAAAAACTTCAATGAATGCTTAAAACAACTGTAAAGATAAATACTACTCATCTGCAGAAAAACTATTTATTATAAATATTTTAAAAATTAAGTAGAAAAAAAAAAGACCTGACATAAAAATTCATAAAAAAAAAGTTTATACATATATACACAAATCCTTTTAGGAATTGATTCTTGAATGTTTAGGACACATCTTGATGTATTTTGGATGAAGTCAGACCCATGGAGGTGAAGATCTGAAATGAGAAAAAAAGGGTAACTTTTTTTGGCCAAAAAAAATTGTCCAAATTTCATGAATTTTTTTGGGTACCCAAATGAAATAGGAAGTGGCTAATTTTTTTAGGGAATAAATATATGTTATCCTAAAATAGAAATATGTAAAAAAATCTTCATTATTTTGTAAATTACATTTATATCAGGGGCCATATCTAAAGGTAATTTTTTGAGTACTTGGAAATTTCGTAAAAAAATACATATATTTAATATATAATATGATATTTATGCAGGTAAAAATATACCAAAATATCACAAATTCTATAGGGAACAAGAATATATATAGATAGGGCAGCTTACGCTTCGGATATGTCCACAAAATGGCCGCCAACCACACTGACTCAGACTCCCTAATCTGCCACTTGAAATGTAGGAAGGGTATGTCAATTTCAAGGTGTTATTTACTAATCTAATTATTATTGGATATGCATAAAAATTGTATGGTGGGTTGCTGGATAATTGTCGATTATTTTACGACTATAAAATTAAAATTCTGACCCAAAAAATTTTTTCTGAAGGGAAATAAAATCGAAAAAAAAATGTAAAACAATATTTTAGCTAAAAAAATTTGATGATATTCAATCAAAAAAAAAGTAAACAAAATTTTCCGACAAATAAACATCTAGAGGAATCATTACTCTGTGATAGTTCCTTAGTACGTAGTAATTTTGAAAGAATTGGGAAAAAACGAAAAAATGGCAATCACCGGAAAATCGAACACATACCTATATATACGCCATATCTGGCTAAAAAAAAGATAGGCGTGGGTAGCCAGATCATCTAGAAACACTTTCCAACACTATAAAAATATAAGTTTTGCGACACTACTTGCCAATTCCTTACGGTAACATGACTAAGCAAAAAAATGCAAAACAAATAAAAAGGGGCACTCGTGGAAAAATGGCCATTCTAATATACGGCATTTCAGAAAAAAAAAATTTCAGCCACGTGCTAGGCAAACCATCAAGGCATGTTTTCCGACAAATAAACATATAAATGAAATATTACTCTGTGATAGTTCCTTAGTACGTAGTAATTTTGAAAGAAATGGGAAAAAACGAAAAAATGGCAATCACAGGAAAATCGAACACATAGGCCTACTTATATATACGCCATATCTGGCTAAAAAAAAAATAGGCATGGGTAGCCAGATCATCTAGAAACACTTTCCAACACTATAAAAATATAAGTTTTGCGACACTACTTGCCAATTCCTTACGGTAACATGACTAAGCAAAAAAATGCAAAACAAATAAAAAGGGGCACTCGCGGAAAAATGCCCAACATTCTAATATACGGCATCTCAGATAAAAAAAAAGACATGCACGTGTTAGCCCAATCATCAAGGCACACTTTCTAACACATAAACATGAAAAAAAAATCAATAATATACGGCAATTCCTTACTACGTAGTAAATTTTTACAAATATTGAAAAAAAAACAGAAATTGGCAACCGCAGTTAAATACCCAATATACCAATAACTACGTCGTATCTGACAAAAACAAAATCACGCATGGGTAGCCAGATCATCTAGACACACTTTCCAACATTAAAAAAGCAAAAGTTTTACGACACTATTTCGCAATATCTTACGGAAAAATGACTTGGCAAAAAAATTAAAAAAAATTAAAAAGGGACACTCGCGGTAAAATGCCCGACATTCTAATATACGACATCTCAGATAAAAAAAAAGACATGCACGTGTTAGCCCAACCATCAAGGCACACTTTCTAACACATAAACATGAAAAAAAAAAAATGAATAATATACGGCAATTCCTTACTACGTAGTAATTTTTACAAATATTGAAAAAAAAACAGAAATTGGTAACCGCAGTTAAATACCCAATATACCAATAACTACGTCGTATCTGACAAAAACAAAGTCATGCATGGGTAGCCAGATCATCTAGACACACTTTCCAACACTAAACAAGCAAAAGTTTTACGACACTATTTGGCAATATCTTACGGAAAAATTACTTGGCAAAAAAATGAAAAAAAATGAAAAAGGGGCACTCGCGGTAAAATGGTCCTCGTGGTGATGAACGACATTTTAACTAAAAAAAAAAACATGCACATGGTAGCCAAACAATCCACCAAGACTTTCCACAACTGATAACCTATACAAGTTGCACCATTCTACGACAATTTCATAATACGTAATAACTTTGATAATTATGCAAACTACCTCAGAAGGGTAAACTCGGACGCGAACGACCCCGACGCGTCTCAGAAATCGGGGAAGGAGTACAGCTACAGCAATGCACATCTGGACACTACTAGAGCGTGTAGGGGAGACACCTCCTGCAGGTCGATCACCCACAAATTCAGTCACGGGGGTAAGTCACGTGAGAAAAACCTGTTTTTTTTTGACGCTCGGGGTCGCAAACGACCCACCGTACCTATCCAGGGTTAAGTGGCGACAAGTCCAGAATGACTCTGAGCTTTTCCGAGTCTTTCTTGGGAACACACAACAGCCTCCCTTAGAAATTGATGGGCTTCACCCTTTTTCTCCAACCGTTCTTGAACGTACTCCTCCATAACGGGGGTGGAGTGTTGGAAAAACCGAAGGTACGGGGGTGGAGTGCTGTACCAGCTCCCGCCCAATCCATTCTTGAGTAGGCTGTGGGCCCAGGGATCGAAGGTCCACCGATCCCGAAATTTCAGAAGTCTCCCTCCTACCGGTATCACCTCACTTGGACTGCCGTCCTGAGGTCTTGCCTTCCTGACCACGACCACCCCTGAATCCCCTTCCCCTTGAGGGGCGTCTAGACGAGCCTCTGGCTGCTCCTCTAGGCTTTGCTCGGAAGGAAGTAGACTGCCCTTCGAACGCTGGGGTGAATGCCGTGGACTGTGTCGACACGGCCTGGGGTACCCACTGAAAGGTGGTCGGGGTTTGTGCCACGATCTGGGGCACTGGGGGCAATGGCAATTGCAGTTGCTGTTGCTGTCTAAGAGGCTTGGCTGGCCGAGACGGTAGCCTAGTCCTCATAGTCTTCCTCTTTGGTTGAGGACCCTCATCCGGGGAAGACTTTCTTTTGATAGCCAGGTCCCACTTCTGGAGAAGGTTTCTATTCTCCAAGGTGGCTTTATCAAAAACTTCTTTGACCAAGTCGGTAGGGAAAAAGGGTCTTTTCCCCAAATGTTGGAGGAGATTAGTTTCTTTAGCTCGTGCCTCACTGTAGCCGAGGTAAACACGAACTCCCTACAAGCTCTCCTTGCCTTGACGAAGCCATAAAGGTCCTTCGTCACTGTGGCCAGATGAGGCTTGGCCACTACCATGAACATTTCATGGACCTTGGGGTCACTTGCCATCGTCTCGAGAGTAGTCTGAAGAGACATTGAGGCAGTCAGTCTTTCTTTTGTATCGAACTCACTTCGCAAAAGAAAGTCAGACAGCTTAGGGAGGTCCTTGCCGAACTGACGTCCGGCAATATCAGCCTCCAACTTTCCCACTTAGAACGTAAGATGGACGTCCTTCCAATCTTTGTGGTCCATAGGCAGGGCCAGCGACAAGGGTTTACACTCCTCTAGGGAGGGGCAAGACTTGCCGGCCTCGATTGCTTTTAGTACAGCCAGAAACCCTTTCTGTAAAAGGGGGAAGGCTCTAGTAGGCGAGGACACAAAGGAAGGGAGCTTCCTATTCAATGCAGCTACCTTTGAGTTAGAGAAGCCCCTCTCTTTCATCGAAGATGAAAGTAGAGCTTGAGCCTTAGCATGGTCCATCACTATGACCTCCTTCGGCTCTGCCTCCTCCTTTGAAGCTGGTTCCTTCCTCAGCCGGACATAACAGTCCGGATATGGTGCCTTGCTGGGCCAGAATTCCACCCTCCAGGGGAACTGAGCCCAGCATATCCGAGATGACGATCTTTCCAGTCGTCAACGACATGTGCTCAGCATACCTCCATGGGTTAGCATCTGAGCACAAAGGAAGGTCTTTCACATTGAGCTTTTCTGGGGCCCATGTGATTCTGCAAGGCACTGCATTCGCAGTTCCATTGCAGCCGCCTTCTCCTGATTCTCCT
>NC_090753.1:92232291-92234791 GCF_036898095.1 Palaemon carinicauda | reverse complement strand
GTAATTAATTTTTCTGCCGACTGCCCCTTCCACGTGTTATCTCTCTCTCTCTCTCTCTCTCTCTCTCTCTCTCTCTCTCTCTCTCTCTCTCTCTCTCTCTCTCTCTTAATTTGCAAACAATTGTGGAATAGTCTCACGAAATAAAAAACTTTAATCATATCACTTAACCTTAATCCCTTATGCACGATTGCTTGAATGGTTTACGCATCATTCTAAGTGTATTTGAAAATTTTGATGTTAAAGAATATTCCTTCGATCACCAGTAATTTTCAATAATTAAATTTCAAAATAATAATTAAAAAATGGAATAGCCTTAGGAATGGCCTCTGTACTTTCATTGTTTAGAGGTTTCCAAAGTGTTTTAAAGGTAGCTCATGATTGCCAGAGGTAAGAGACAGCACAATGTCCTATGACAGTGTCTACAACTTGGGGAGCCTATAGGTCTATATGCTGAGTTATCAGCTGCCATTGCCTGGCCCTCCTATGTCCTAGCTTAGGTGGAGAATGAGTCATCAACAACCACCGCCTAGCCCTCCTTGGTCCTAGCTTGAGTGGAGAGAGGACTTGGGCGCTGATCATTTGAATCTATGGTCAGTCTCTAGGGCATTGTCCTGCGTGCTAGGGCGAGGTCACTGTCCCTTGCCTCTGCCATTCATGAGCAGTCTTTAAACCTTTAAACGAGTCACCAGCAGCCATTGTCTGCCCCCCTAGGTCCCAGCTTGAGTGGAGAGAGGACTTGGGCACTGATCATATGAATATATGGTCTGTCTCTAGGGCATTGTCCTGCTTGCTAGGGCAATGTCACTGTCCCTTGCCTCTGCCATTCATGAGCAGTCTTTAAACGAGTCATCAGCTGCCATTGCTTGGCCCTCCTAGGTCCTAGCTTAGGTGAAGAACGAGTCATAAACAGCCACCGCCAGGCTCTCCTTGGTCCTAGCTTAAATGGAGAGAGGACTTGGACACTGATCATATGTATATATGCTCCGTCTCTAGGGCATTGTCCTGCTTGCTAGGGCTATGTCACTGTCCCTTGCCTCTGCCATTCATGAGAGGCCTTTAAATCTTAAATCCTTTAAAGGATAACATTCCTTTGGTTTTTCAGTGCCGGTTATAAAAATGTGGTTATCCAAAACATGATGTTGGTTTTAAGGTTCGCGTTATCGGTAGCATGGTAAAACTTGGCCAATTCTGACTTTTCGTTATCTGCAACATAATAACATTTAAAGATGTTACTTTATCTGTAATATGATAACATTTCATGATGTTAAGTTATCTGCAACATCATAACATTTCATGATGTTATGTTATCTGTAACATAACATTTCATGAGGTTTCGTTACCTGTAACATGATAACATTTCATGATGTTAAGTTATCTGTAACGCAATAATATTTCATGGTGTTAAGTTATCTGTAACATAACATTTCAAGATGGTACGTTATCTGTAACACGATAACATTTCAAGATGTTATATTAACTGTAACATAACATTCCAAGATGGTATGTTATCTGAAACATGATAACATTTCAAGACGGTACGTTATCTGTAGCATAACAACATCTCCAGATGTTACCTTTTCTGTGACATGATAACATTTCATGATATTACGTTATCTGTAACATGATAACATTTCAAAATGGCATGTTATCTGTAACATGATAACATTTCAAGATGGCACGTTATCTGTAACATGATAACTTTTCAAGATGCTACGTTATCTGTAACATGATAACATTTCAAGATGATACGTTATCTGTAACATGACATCACCTCAATTTTAGAACATGATAAAATCACCTCTAATCTAGACAGTCTGCTAAATTAAAATCCTAAAACTACTTCCATTTTAGAGATGTTTTCCATTCGGAGACATAACTATGAGTATTAGACGCTTGTTATCCTCAACATTCTAATATTATCTACATCATAATTAAACTTGTAACTAATCAGAATTTGGAGTTGAAGATAAATTTGATTAATGTAGATAAATTAGAATTTAGATATATTCCAAAGACCTACAGTAGAAGGGAACTTACAGTATATGGAAAATTAAAATTAGACTTAATTTCAAAGACGTGAAGTAAAGAAAAGTAAATATTAATATACTGCAGGATTTCTCCGGTTTGAAACGTGAGAAGAGGTGGTCTGTCGGGTACTTACAGACTCCCAGATGTGGGAATTACCCAGAGTAAGTAGAGACTATTAACTTGAGGAGCTTAATCCCAATATCAAATCTCTTCCCAGTGAAGTAATAATGGCATAACGTTATGCAATCTTCCCTGACAATCTTCTCTTCCTTCCCTCTCCCTTTAGTTATCCAGACAATTCCCTACCACTCTTCTCTTCCTTCCCTCTCCCTTCAGTTATCCAGACAATTCCCTACCACTCTTCTCTTCCTTCCCTCTCCCTTTAGTTATCCAGACTCTTTTCTTCCTTCCCTCTCCCTTCAATAATTCAGAAAATTCGAGAATGAACGAAAATATGAAATTGATAACGAAG
>NC_090753.1:92198966-92203966 GCF_036898095.1 Palaemon carinicauda | reverse complement strand
TCCTGTCGAAGGCTCAGAAGCTCCACGAGGCCTCCAAAGCATCTCGCCACGGAGCATCATCGTCAACACCGCCTCCGTTCTCCTCCTTCAGCAGCTGCTCTTCCATAGACTCCTCGGCAATGGCCCTTGAGGACGAAGAGATCAACATTCTATCAAGAAAGAAACCACCGCAACCGACGCGGCCGAACCCTAGGACTAACCCAGCATGGTGCTTCTACCACCAACAGTTCGGCAGTGACGCCAAGAAATGTAGAGCACCATGCAGTTTCCCTAGAAGATGACGCCAGAAGCATCCACCTGCCACCATCGCAAGCCGCCAGTTAACCAAAACAAGAATGGTTTCTATATCCTCGATACCATTTCCAACCGTAGACTCATGGTGGACACCGGCGCAATGCAGTCAACGTTCCCCACCTTCCAAGTCCGACCTAGACCGTGGTCCCAACAAAAACGCTCCCTCACTCATCGCCGCCAACGGATCTCCCATACGGTGCTATGGGATCAAGACCCTCAAGATATCTATATGGGCCGTTCGTATTCTTGGCCCTTCGCTATCGCTGACGTCAATCGGCCCCCTCCTCGGTGCGGATTTCCTCGCCCACCATGGACTCCTCGTCGATGTCGCTAAAAGACGTCTCATCGACACGGGAACCTGCCAGTCCCGCGCCCTAGAACACGGCCCTGCAACAATGTTCCGTATCCGCTGTAACGACGCACCCCTACGCCGACCTCCTACGAGAATTTCCCGAGGTTTTCAAGCCAAAGCTCCGACACTCGCCAGGGTCCCCGTCCAAGCATGGAATCTACCACCACATCACAACGACAGGACCTCCCACTCACGCCAAATTCCGCCCCTCCCGCCCCAGAAACTGAATGATGCCAAACGTGCCTTCGAGGACATGGAACGCATGGGTATCTGTAAGAAAGCATCGAGCCCCTGGGCATCACCCCTGCACATGGTTAAAAAGCCGGACGGGTCCTGGAGACCTTGCGGCGACTACAGGCGTCTCAACCTCATCACAACGCCCGATTCATTACCCGCTGCCCAACATGCAGGACCTAACGAACGAGTTGCACGGCGCGAAGTATTTTACCAAGATGGACCTCCTCAAGTCTTGTTTCCAGGTCCCCGTATTCCCGGAAGACATCCCGAAAACTGCCATCGTAACGCCGTTTGGATCCTACACCTTCGCATACTCAACCTTCGGTCTACGCAACGCCGGGGCGACCTTCCAACGACTAATGGATAGCATTCTGGGTGACCTACCTTTCTGCGTCTGCTACGTCGACGACATCGTGATATTCTCGAAAAACCAAGGAGGAACACCGGGGGCACGTCCGCACCGTTCTCAAATGCCTACAGGAGAACGGCCTGGTCGTACGCTTCGACAAATGCACGTTCGGTGCGGAGGGAGTGGATTTCCTTGGTCACCGCGTATCCTCACGCGGGGTAAAACCCATGACAACCAAGGTCGACGCCATCAGGAAGTTCCCGATGCCTACGACCATCCGCCAACTTCAAGAGTTCCTGGGAATGGTCAATTACTACAGGCGCTTCATCCCCAACATCGCACAAACCCTGTCACCCCTCGACGACGTCCTGAAAGGAAAAGCAAAAAATCTCGAGTGGGGTTTGCCCCAGCAACAGGCATTCGCTCGGACGAAGGATGCCCTTGCGAATGCCACCACCCTGGCTCATTTCGACGACAACACGCCCCTGCGACTAACGACCGACGCCAGCAACGTCGCCTGTGGGGCTGTGCTGGAGCAACTCATCGATGGTTCTCCTCGACTGCTGGCATTCTTCAGCAAGAAATTGAAACCCGCCGAAACAAGATACAGCACCTTCGATAGGGAACTCCTCGCCGTCTACCTTGCCGTCCGCCACTTCAGGCACATCTTGGAGGGTACCCCCTTCACAATCGCGACGGACCATCAACCCCTCGTACACGCCTTCATAAAATCGACGGACGCATGGTCCTCCCGACAACAACGTCATCTCGCATCAATCGCCGAACTCGGGTGCATCATATGTTACGTCCCAGGAAAGAAAAACCCAGTCGCGGATGCCCTTTCAAGGATTGAAATTGACGCAATCCACCTGGGAATCGACTACGCCAATCTCGCAACCAAACAACGCACCGACCAAGAAGCACAGGATCACCTGACAGGGCCATCCGCCGCTCAAGATAAGTGCGATTCCCCTCGGACCAACAGGAGTAACTATTCTTTGCGACACCAGCACGGGCCGCCCACGTCCCTTGGATACCAGCCTCCTGCAGAAGGAAAATATTCGATATCATCCATGGACTTTCACCACCCCTCAGGACGCACCACCGCTCGCCTTCTGTCTGAAAAGTTTGTCTGGCCAGGGATAAAAAAGGACGCCCGGGAATGGGCGAAGTCATGCATCAACTGCCAGTCAAGCAAGGTCAGCCGTCACACCGAATCGGGGGTAGGCGATTTTTCCCCAGCCAAAAAGACGTTTCGGCCATATACACATCGACGTCGTGGGACCATTGCCCCCTTCTGGATCTGCTCGCTACCTGCTTACGATCATCGATCGCTCCACGAGGTGGTTGGAGGCATCGCCGATGACCGAAGCTACGACTCAAGCATGCGCCGAAGCCCTCCTGTCAAGCTGGGTGAGCAGGTTTGGCATTCCTGACGACATCACGACAGACAGAGGCCCCGATTCCTCTCAGAAATATGGCTCGCTTTGGCGAAACCTGATGGGGACGACGCTCCATAGCACCACGGCATACAACCCCGCGGCAAACGGCATGGTCGAACGAACTCACCGCGCCCTCAAGGCGTCCCTGATGGCGAGCTGCACCGACGGGGACTGGAAATCTCGACTTCCTTGGGTACTCCTCGGCCTTCGCACCGCCCCTCGCGCAGACGGCGAACCTTCGCCCGCCGAAAAGGTTTACGGGGAAGCGCTCGCAGTTCCTGGCGAATTCTTTCCCTCATCAACCGACGACACGCAGCTATACACCTAAGGGACATCGCCAGGAAGTTCAGGCCGTGTCTCAAAACTTACCAGGACAGAACCAATCACTTTAAGCCAAAAAGGCTGGATGACTGCGGGTAATTTTTCGTCCATGTCGACGCTCATCGACAACCACTGACTAGACCTTATCGAGGCCCCTACCGGGTAATTAAAAAGACAACGAAAGCCTTCCTTCTCGACGTCCATGGCCAAGAGGACTGGGTCTCAATAGACCGCAGTGAAACCAGCATTTCTCGAAGGAAGCGACACACCCGCCTCCGCTGGACCTGGCAGATCCAGAGTTCCACCTCAAAACAAGCCCCCCAACGAAAGAAAAATAATCAAACGACGACAAGAGGAAGAGATCCTTACACCGACCACCAGCGCGCCCCTCCGTTCAAAAAACAAGAGGAACCCTCCGACGCCCGAAAAGATACGAAGATTGATCATCAGCCCTCTACGCCGCCCGATGTCTTGGGGGGGGGAGTACTTGTAAGGACACCGATCCCTTCGTCGTCCAGAAAATCGACAAACTACCTATTTATTTGAATTCTCTTTTCGCCACACTGTGGTTTCCCATGTATATATATTCCGCTCTACCAGAGCTACATTTTGACATATGTATCATTTCATTACATGTTTCTGTTAACTCATAATTCGTATATTTGTAAGTGTAAGAAAACACATATTTTGGCGGGGCACTTCAATCTGATTTGGCGCCAGCGCCATCCTACCTTTCCGTCCGCATCTTGTAATATACTCCCGTGCACATTCGAATAAAGTATCAGTTGATCTTGGTGACGCTTGTCTCACTGCCCTTACAATATATGTGTGTGTATATATATATATATATAATATATATATATATATATATAATATATATATATATTTCTTTTATTTACTTCGGCGACAACAACTTCGACAACTCGAAGTTTTTCGGCAAATAGAGACTTCATTTATGTCGAAATCGCGACGGCTGACACGTGATAAACACAAGGGTATTCGTTGATGTGAAATCATTTGCTTTGATCTCAATTTTTGTTCATTAATTACTTTATAACCGTTAATTCAGTCTATTTTCATTAAGTTTTCGTCTATTTTTTTGGAATTATTTTTTAATTTGATGGTCTACTTCATATCTCGTAATTGCAAATATAATATTTTTCTTGTCCTATCTTATACTGCTATCATTTGACTTCAATATTAAATACAAATATGGATTACTAAAAATAAAAAAAAACAATTGATAAAAAGGAGATAAATTAGACTAATTGATTATCTTTTTGGTAATTCTCCCATACGTGCGAGACATCAGGTGTTCAAATCTATCTCATTCGTAGGCCTACATTGCCTTCATCCATCATGAAAGGCCTCAATCTCATTATTTTGTACAAAGGCGATTTGCTCTGGTGATATCTAGAGAAAATAAGTAGTATTTCATCTTCACATATCTTATTGTTAAGGAATCTTCTTTTTGTAACAGCGTCCGTGATTGGTTAGTTTCGTTATCTTCTCATGTAACTGCGTCCGTGATTGGTTAGTTACACTATGTTCTAAAAGTGAGAGCGTTCATGATTGGTTTGTTAGGCTATCTTCTTATGTAACAGCGTCCATTATTGGTTAGTTACATATACATAATCTTCTCTTGTAACAACGTCTATGATTTGCTACACTATCTTTCCATGTAACAGCTTCCATGATTAGTTTGTTACACAATCTTCTCTTGAAAGTGTCCAAGTTTGGTTTGTTATGATATATTCTCATGTAACAGCGTTTATGATTGGGTAAATCAAATCGACCAATTAAAGCCAAGAGTCCAAGTGTCATTGGACAATGCTACGCTTTGTACAGTCTACTTTGCTTGAGAAGAATTTAAAATATGCTTTTGTTAATTTGTTCCGTCTTGATTCATATTCCCACAAAGATATGAATGGAAACTGTTCCATTGCAACATGTTTGGAATAACACAATTAATTTTGCCTTTACATCCATGGCCAGTGTGGGCAGC
>NC_090753.1:92188966-92191466 GCF_036898095.1 Palaemon carinicauda | reverse complement strand
GAGAGAGAGAGAGAGGAAAATGACATTTTTCTATGGGAGATAACGCTTCTCTAATTGAAGTATAATGCCTCATTAAGCTTGACAATTATCTTATTAAGGGATTTCTAATGTTATTAATTACGCTCGTATAACAGTAGGAATTGGACGACAAGACGCGAAACTTTTAAAGGACTTATTAGGTTCTAACTCGCTTTTAAACTCGAAGTGATTTTCAAAATGAGAGAAGAATTTTAAAGGAAAAAATATCTTGATTCATGGTCGGTCTTAGATTTTATAGATTTAAGGGTTTATATTTAAGATTGTTATCATTTTTGTTGCTGCTGCTGCTGTTGTTGTTGTTGTTGTATTTTAGTATTATAATTATTATTGATATTCCTATTTTTTATTTATTGTTATTATTGTTGCTGTTGTTATTGTTATTATTTTTGCTATTGCTATTATTATTATTATTATTATTATTATTATTATTATTATTATTATTATTATTTCTTTTTAATCATATTTTCTCTTTTCTAATATTATCATTTTCATTATCATTATTACTCTTACTCTATCGTACTCGTACTTTTATTCTTGTTGATATTATTATAATTACTATCATCATCATCATCATCATCATCATCATCATCTAAACAGGATGCTATAAGCCCGAAGGTTCCAGCAGGGAAAAAATGGTAAAAAAAAAAAAAAAATAAGAAAAAAAATACAAATTACTTCATTATGAGAGAAGAATTTAAGGGAAAATAAGACCTTAATTCACATCTTCCTTAAATTCTATAGTTTTAAAATATATGTTTAAGTGGATGACTTGATTAAAATAAAGGAATAACTGGAAAATTTAAATTGAGTTATATTTTATTTAGATGAGATCCTAATGTTCTTATCAAGTGAAATTTGACTGATTTGTTCCACAAACCTCTAGACAAGTTTATTTGATTTTATATGTTCACAAAATGTGACCGGAAAACACTATTTCGTACCTCCTTTGAGAGAGAGAGAGAGAGAGAGGAGAGAGAGAGGAGAGAGAGAGAGAGAGAGAGAGAGAGAGAGAGGAGAGAGAGAGCTTTTATTATTGCTTCCGATGAAATAGAGGATGTTAGACCAGAATATCTCCAAAGACCGAAACAAATGTAAAACGAGAGAGAGAGAGAGAGAGAGAGAGAGAGAGAGAGAGAGAGAGAGGAGAGAGAGAGAGAGAGAGAGCATTTATTATTGTTTCAGATCAAATAGAGGAGGTTAGACCAGAATATCTCCAGACCAAAACAAAACCAAAACGAGAGAGAGAGAGAGAGAGAGAGAGAGAGAGAGAGAGAGAGAGAGAGAGAGAGAGCATTTATTATTGTTTCCGATCAAATAGAGAAGGTTAGACCAGAATATCTCCAAAGACCAAAACAGAGAGAGAGAGAGAGAGAGAGAGAGAGAGAGAGAGAGAGAGAGAGAGAGAGAGAGAGAGAGAGAGAGAGAGAGAGAGTGCATAACGCCTCAATAAATGGAGTAGATTAAGCATATTAGCATTTCAAAATGTATGAGCGAATGCATATATTTTCAGTATGTATGAATTTGCTGCATAAACTTATAGTTGAGAGAACCTGATATTTGGGGAGTAACTAATTATTTTGTGAATTCCAGTTGCAAATCATAATTAAACGTACTATAAATTTTGCATTGCAATAAGCGTAGCTTAATAAAATGTAACTGACTTTGATATATATATATATATATATATATATATATATATATATATATATATATATATATATGAATATATGTATACATATATATATGTATATATATATATGTGTATATATATATATCCACATAAGAAAAAATATATATTTATATATATATATATATATATATATATATATATATATATATAAATATATACTATATATATATATATATATATATATATATATATATATATATACGTATATGCATACATACATATGCACCACACAATATATATATATATGTATATATATATATATATATATATATATATATATATATACAAAATAAAAAACTATGTATGTATAAGTGTATATATATACATATATATATATATATATAAATATATATATATATATATATATATATATATATATATATATATATATACATATACATATATATATACAGTATGATAGAGTATATTAATATAAATTTTGAACGTATTATTTGATATGTGTGTACGTACTTAGCTTAAGGAATATACATGTTTTGTTTTTGCTAACTCAGTTTCAACTTGGATTGATCTGCAGGAAGCCAGAAATAGCTTTGTTTATCAGGCATAAAATTGTATTTTGAAATCTAATCTCATCACCAGTAATGTTGAATCCTGTACTGTGTTGACATTTTGAAAAATTTAGCTTACGTTTGATGTGATAATCTAATTTTTTAATTTTTCAAAGATAATGTCTATCCAGTTTGGATGCGGGAGGAAAATGCAAGTATTTTTAAGTGGGAATATTCTCTCTCTCTCTCTCTCTCTCTCTTC
>NC_090753.1:92184424-92186924 GCF_036898095.1 Palaemon carinicauda | reverse complement strand
AATCTTATAAGAATTTCTCTATAAGCCAACTTTTTGTGCAACTGAAGAAGAGACAGACGTAATGTGTTTCTCATAAGTGAATTTGTTGTCTAGAATCAGACCTACAATTCTAAGTCATACAAATTTAAAGAAACATTATCAATACTGAGATCCAGATGTTGAGTAGTAACTGTCCTCGACCTACGTACAATCATACTTTGAGTTTTGTTAAGATTCAACTTTATGCCCCATAATTTGCACCATGTACTAATTTTAGCTAGATCTCTATTAAGGCATTCAGCATATGCAACAAGCTAGTTTTCAAGTCCTAACTATTGTGCCCATCAGCAACAACTCTTTGTGACCTATTACCAAGAAATTCATTAATGATGCTAAGAAACGAACCACCTCTTACCAACTGAGTTTGAAAACAATTGCCTCATGATTAACACGGTCAAAGGCATCACTAAAATTAAGGCCAATCATACGAACTTCCTGACCATAATCAAGGGATTTCTGTACAGCATTGGAGATTGTAAGAAGGCCATCAATTGCTGCAAGGCCTATACGAAAGCCAAATTGTAAACCAAGGAACAGATAATTGCCTTTCGTAAACCTATTTAGACGTTTTGACAAATGACGTTAAAAAAAAACCTTAGATAATATGGGAATTATGGAAATTGGGCAGTTATCAGTCAGTTGGACTTGAGAGCTACTACACATACAATTAAAATGTAAGCAGTGCAATCCTAAGGTACACTGTAGGCAGAGTCATCCTAAAGTTCACTTATGACAGTGCTATTCATTCAACCGCGCTGCATACACTGTCCATGGATGAAAAGGCAAAATTAATTGTGTTATTCCAAACATGTTGCATGGAATAGTTTCCATTCATATCTTTGTGGAATATGAATTAAGACGGAACAAAATTAGCAAAAGCATATTTAAATTCTTCCCAAGCAAAGTAGACTGTACAAAGCGTAGCATTGTCCAATGACACTTGGACTCTAGGTTTTAATTGGTTGATTGATTTACCCAATCATAAACGCTGTTACATGAGAATATATCGTAACAAACCAATCATGGACACTTTCAAGAGAAGATTGTGTAACAAACTAATGATGGAAGCTGTTACATGGAAAGATAGTGTAACAAATCATAGATGTTGTTACAAGAGAAGATTATGTATATGTAACTAACCAATCACGGACGCTGTTACATGAGAAGATAGCCTAACAAACCAATCATAGACGCTGTTACAAAAGAAGATTCCCTAGCAATAGGATTGGTGAAGATGAATACTACTTATTTTCTCTAGATATCATCCACGAAAATCTCTTTTGTACAAAATAATTAGATTGAGGCATTTCATGATGGATGAGGCAATGTAGGTCTACGAATGAGATAGATCTGAACACCTGATGTCTCGCACGTATGGGAGATTATCGAAAATATAATCAATTAGTCTAATTCATCTCCTTTTTATCAATTGTCTTTTTAGATTTAGTTAATCCATATTTGTATTTAATATAGAAGTCAAATGATAGGAGTATAAGATAGGAAAAGAATAAAATAATAGATTTGCAATTACGAGATATGAAGTATTCCATCGAATTAAAAAATAATAAAAAAAAAATAGACGAAACCGTAATGAAAATATAGAGTCAACTAACGGTTACAAAATAATTAATGAACAAAAATTGAGATCAAAGCAAATTATTTCACATCAACGAATTCATTTGTGTTTATCACGTGTCAGCCGTCGCGATTTCAAAACCTCGAGTTGTCGAAGTTGTTGTCGCCGAAGTAAATACAAAAAATTATATATATATAATATATATATATATTATATATAATATATATATTATATATATAATATTTATATATATATATATATATATATATATATACATATATACATAAGTATATTATGTATAGTAAATATATTATTTGTATAAATACACAACTGTATGTACAGGAGACATATTCTATAAATCTACGTATATGTGCATATGTATATAAATATGAATACACATATATGAACACTTACACAAACATTATATATATATATATATATATATATATATATATATATATATTATATATATAAATATATATATATATATATATATATATATATATATATATAATATATATATAAATATATATATATATATATATATATATATATATTATATATATAAATATATATATATATATATATATATATATATATATATACACACACATATATATATATATATATATATATATATATATATATATATATATATACATGTATATATATATATATATATATATATATATATATATATATATATATATATATACATATATATATATATATATATATATATATATATATATATATATATATATATATATATATATATACACACATATGCATATGAACTGTGAATGAGATAAAATGCTTCTCATAAGAATTTCAACATCAATTGTCTGAAAAACATTATGAATATCAAGTAGAGCTTCATATAAA
>NC_090753.1:92156924-92159424 GCF_036898095.1 Palaemon carinicauda | reverse complement strand
AACATATTTCATATTAAACTATGGAGAAGGCCTGACTATTAGACTTAACCGCATACCTAGTATTGATTATTATTATTGTTGTTATTGTTATTGTCGTTTTTGTTGTTGTTATTAAAAGCATTGGAGATTGTAGGAAGGCCATCAATTGCTCCAAGGCCTAGACGTAAGCCAAATTGTAAACCAAGGAACAGATAATTGCCTTCCGCAAACCTATTTTGACGTTTTGCCAGAAGGCGTTCAAAAACTTTAGATAATATGGGAATTATGGAAATTGGGCAGTTATCAGTTTGTTGGACTTGAGAGCTACCGCACAAACAATTAAAATGTAAGCAGTGCAAGCCTAAGGTGTATACACTGTAGGCAGAGTTATCCTTAAGTTCACTTATGACAGAGCTCTTCATTCAACCGCGCTACCCACACTCTCCATGGATGTAAAGGCAAAATGAATTGTGTTATTCCAAACATGTTGCAATGGAACAATTTCCATTCATATCTTAGTGGGAATATGAATTAAGACGGAACAAAATAACATAAGAATATCTAAATTCTTCCCAAGCAAAGTAGACTGTACAAAGCGAAGCATTGTCCAATGACACTTGGAATCTTGGCTTTAATTGGTTGATTGATTTACCCAATCATAAACGCTGTTACATGAGAATACATCTTAACAAACCAATCATGGACACTTTCAAGAGAAGATTGTGTAACAAACTAATCATGGAAGCTGTTACATGGATAGTGTAGCAAATCATAGACGTTGTTACAAGAGAAGATTATTTATATATATTTAACCAATCATGGACGCTGTCACTTGAGAAGATAGCGTAACTAACCAATAACGGACGCTGTTACATGAGAAGATAGCGTAACTAACCAATCACGGACGCTGTTACAAAAGAAGATTCCCTAACAATAAGATTGGTGAAGATGAAATACTACTTATTTTCTCTCGATATCACCAAAGAAAATCGCTTTTGTACAAAATAATTAGATTGAGGCCTTTCGTGATGGATGAGGCAATGTAGGCCTACGAATGAGATAGATTTGAGCACCTGATGTCTCGCACGTATGGGAGATTACCGAAAAGATAATCAATTAGTCTAATTTATCTCCTTTTTATCAATTGTTTTTTTCTTTTTAGTTAATCCATATTTGTATTTAATATAGAAGTCAAATGATAGCAGTATAAGATAGGAAAAGAAAAATATTAGATTTGCAATTACGAGATATGAAGTATTCCATCAAATTATTTAGAAAAATAGTCGAAAATTAACGGTTATAAAGTAATTAATGAACAAAAATTAAGACCAAAGCAAATAATTTCACATCAACGAATTCACTTGTGTTCATCACGTGTCAGCTGTCGCGATTTCGACATAAATGAAGTCTTTAGTTGTCGAAAAACCTCAAGTTGTCGAAGTTGTTGTCGCCGAAGTAAAAACAAGAAAGATATATATATATATATATATATATATATATATATATATATATATATATATATATATATATATATATATATATAATATGTATATATAAATATATATGTGTGTGTGTGTACATATATATATAAAATTTACATACATATAAGTATATTATGTATAGTAAATATAATATTTGTATGAATACACAACTGTATGTACAGACACTTATTCTATAAATCTACGTATATGTGCATATGTATATAAATATGCATACGCATATATGAACACTTACACAAACATTTATATATATATATATATATATATATATATATATATATATATATATTATATATATGTATATATATATTTATATTATATATATATATATATATATATATATATATATATATATATATATATATATATTTATATTTATATATATATATATATATATATATATATATATATATATATATATATATATATATATATATATATATATATATATATATATACTATATTCATATACATATACATAAACATATATACACATATACATATGAACTGTGAATGAGATAAAATGCTTCTCACAAGAATTTCAACAAATGAAATTTCAACATCAATTGTCTGAAAAACATTATGATTATCAGAGTATCAGGTAGAGCTTCATATGAATAATAAATATTAAAAATAATGAATGGAAAAAAATATATACATATTGAAATGCTCCTCACAAGATTTTTGTCAAATTAAACTTTAACATTAATTTTCTGTTAAGCATTATATATATTAAATTATCATGTAGAGTTTCATAAAAAACAAGAAGTAATTAAAAACTAATCATCTGAAAAAACTCTATACACACCTGATGCATATTACAGTCAGTTAATGAGAGAAACGGAAAGAAAAAATAGGCCTATAGAGGTAAAGAATCCTTAGGCCTTTCGATTTCTTCTATCATTTAAAAAAATCTGTTGGATAAACTCGGCAGAACAATAAAATGAAAGACAGGAATCCGATTGAAAACATCTTGGGTACCGAGATGTTACAATGTCTCTATAGCTTCCGGTAATTATGCT
>NC_090753.1:92144424-92146924 GCF_036898095.1 Palaemon carinicauda | reverse complement strand
CCTACAGTAGAAGGGGACTTACAGTATATGAAAAATTAAAATTAGACTTGATTTCAAAGACGTGAAGTAAAGAAAAGTAAATATTAATATACTGCAGGATTTCTCCGTTTTGGAAAGTGAGAAGAGGTGGTCTGTCGGGTGCTTACAGACTCCCAGATGTGGGAATTACCCAGAGTAAGTAGAGAATATTAACTTGAGGAGCTTCATCCCAATATCAAATCTCTTCCCAGTGAAGTTAATAAGGCCATAAACGTTATGCAATCTTCCCTGCCACTCTTCTCTTCCTTCCCTCTCCCTTCAATAATTCAGAAAATTCGAGAATGAACGAAAATATGAAATTGATAACGGAGGAAAGATGGGTGTAATATGCGATTATAAAGAGGATTTCGTCTGCAATAATGAAGTTACCACTAAAAGGTCCACGAAGATACACTGTCACTTTCCCCTTAGGAAAAAAGGGTATTAAAGGGGAGAGGAATTAGTGACAAGGTTTCAAAGGGGAGATAAGGGGGAAGATTCTATAAATAGAGAGTATGAAGATTAGTGGACGATTGTCTTAAGAAGGATTTTCTCAAGACACTGAACAAAACAATCTAACTAGACAATGCCTCAAGAAAGGTGAGTTTCGTCCGAGAATGATAATTAAAGCCTTGACAAAGGTCAGGATTTGCTAAACATTGTAAAGGAAATGTTAATCGTATAAAACATGGGTTAAATATAGTGGTTTAAGGTCAGCTGAATACTTACAATATCCAAAGAGGATTAAAAAAACATATCTGGGTTAATATTCATTGAATCATTGAAAGCCAGGAAAGGTCAAATGTGTTTTAGATGTTTTTTGTTTCTAATTACGTAAAATTTAAATTCTGGAATATGTGGAATGATATAAAAAAAAAAACATAATATTTTCCAGGGTTTGAGAGGTGAAAGTGGTTCCCCTGTCAGAAGTAATATGCTCAGGGATACCGAATCTTGAAATCCATCCAGAGAGTAAGGCAGATGTACATGAGGCGGACGTTGCAGTTTCCATGGGAATGGCTTCAGGCCAACGAGTGGAGCGGTCGATGACGGTAAACAGGTAACGATGTCCTTGTGATGTGGGTAGGGGGCCTACAACGTCGACGTGAATGTGTGCGAAACGACGCTGAGGTTGAGGAAAGGTGCCTACTCCTGAATCCGTGTGTCGATGTACTTTGGAAGTTTGGCAATAAGTACAGGCGCCGACCCTATCCTTAGCATCCTTAGAAATGCCGTGCCAAATGAACTTTGCCTTCAGCAGCTGTGCAGTAGAACGGCACGAGGGATGTGAAAGGCCGTGAATGAAATCAAACACCTGTCGGCGCATGGGAGCAGGAATCCAAGGTCGCGGTCTACCAGTACTGACGTCACAGAGGAGGGTGGTGTTGGAGTCTTCGAAGGGAAAATCTTCCCAACGGAGGGACGTGCAGGATGTCCTACAAGCTTGATACTCTGGATCCTGTCGTTGGGCTTCAGCCAGGGCGTTGTAATCCAATACCAGTTGAACGGCAGCCAACGTGTTTCTTGACAGGGCATCGGCAAAGGGATTCATTCTCCCAGGGACGTATTGGAGGGTGCAATTGTATTCAGCCACGGCGGAGAGATGTCGGCGTTGACGGGCGGACCAGGCATCAGACTGTCGAGTAATGGCGTGCACCAGATGCACGTTGTCAGTGTGAATGACAAAGGGCGTACCTTATAAGAAATGGCGAAAGTGACGGACAGCCAAGTGCACCGCCAGCAATTCTCGATCGAAGGTAGAATAACCCGATTCTGCCTTGGACAGTTTTCTGCTGAAGAAGGCCAATGGGCAGGCGAGCCTTTGACCACCTGCTCGAGTACTGCACCAATAGCGACGTCGCTGGCATCGGTGGAGAGAAGGAGAGGGGCGTGTGGGATAGGAAAAGTGAGAGCCGCAGCAGTTGATAGGGCCTTCTTTGCATTGCAGAAGGCTGCTTCTTGAAGGGGACCCCACTTCAGGTCCTTTGGCTTGCCCTTGAGGAAGGCGTAGAGGGGAGCAAGAGTGGCGGCAATGGCTGGCAGAAAACGGTGATAATAGTTGATCATGCCCAAGAATTCCTGCAGAGCTTTGACGGTCGAGGGCGCTGGGAAATTCTGAACGGCTGCTACCTTCTCAGGGAGGGGATGGACTCCTTCAGGAGTGATACGGTGCCCTAAGAACGACACTTTGTTGGCGCCAAAGGTACACTTGTCGTACCGGACTACAAGGCCGTTTTGTTGCAGGCGGTCGAGCACGATGCGCAGGTGACGGAGGTGTTCCTCTTTTGAGGAGGAGAACACAAGTATGTCGTCCACATAACATACACAGAAAGGGAGGTCCCCTAAGATGCCATCCATGAGATGTTGAAACGTTGCCCCAGCATTACGAAGGCCAAAACAGGAGTAATTGAAGGTGTATGTACCAAACGGAGTGGTGATGGCAGTCTTGGGGATGTCTTCTGGGTTCATAGGCACCTGATAA
>NC_090753.1:92111924-92121924 GCF_036898095.1 Palaemon carinicauda | reverse complement strand
GAGTCATTAAGTATTTTGTCTTGGAACATACGGGATCAAGCGGAATTTACCTGTCCTTAATGAGTTCTGCAATGATTTCCGTGGCATTATTGCACTGCAAGAAACCTTATTCCTCCCCCATGACCTGGCTATCAGTGATTCGGTTCATGCTGATTATAACAGTTTCTCTGTCTCGTCGATGGTTACTCATGACTACATCATTCAAGGTCGTCCGAAAGGAGGTCTCTCATTTCTATGGCATAGATCTCTGGATAAGTGCGTGAAACCAGTGACGTATCAAACTGACAGACTTCTCGGCCTGCAAGTAACGATCGAAGGTAAAACCATATTAGTGATTAATGCATACTTCCCCTGGGAGTGCCAGTCAAACTTTGATCAGTATTGTATATTACTAGGAGAAGTCCAAGGTATTATTAATGATACCTTCGCTGACCATGTGTGCATAATAGGAGAATTTAATGCGCACCCATCTAGACTTTTCTATAATGAATTACAGCGTCTCTGTTCTCAACAATCTCTTCAAATTAGCGATGTTGCCATCCTGCCTCCTTCGTCCTTTACTTATATACAAAACAGAAATAATATGCCCATCACATCCTGGCTTGATCATTGTATTACCACTGACCGCCTGCATAGCTCTATCACTGAATGTATTATACGATACGACCTTTCGTCTGCATTCGATCACATACCCATACAGATCACATTTCACACACCCTCCCTCCCGGCGGTACCCATCCAAAGGGAGAGGCTACCATCCATCTCATGGGATTTCTCCAACCTCCAAAAATCCACTGCATTCAAACGCTTATCTGAAAGTAATCTCCGCTCGATAACCCAACCTGCTGAAGCCCTGCTCTGCAGTAATCCTAATTGCCGCAACGAACAGCATAAAACAAAACTAAAGGAATTCTACATATATATAATAAATGCCTTAAGGAGCTCGGGAAGAGAGACGTTTAGACTCTCTAGAGGTAACCATCGAAACATACCTGGTTGGAATGACTTAGTTAAAGACCTCTATGCACACTCTCGAGAAATGTTCCTTCTTTGGAGGAACGATGGTAGCTAGAGAGAAGGTCCCCTTGCTCTACAGATGAGACAAGCGAGAGCCCAGTTCAAACTTGCTCTTCGTCAATGTCGTAGCAACGAAAATCAGCTACGAGCCGATGCATTGTCCAGAAAATTGACCAACCATGACTTCCCCCATCTTTGGAAAGATATTAATTCACTAAACCCAAAGTCAAACAAATTATCCCAAAGAGTAGGGGATGCAGTTGGCGAAGAATCCATCGCAAGAATGTTGGGGGATCACTTTAGTACCATCCTAAATTGTATAAATGACCAAGATACCCGAAATGAAGTGGATACTCTCATCAATGTCAATATGGATTTTCAATATAGTGACCGTATCTCCCCGAGTGACGTGTGCGAGGCTATCAAGAAATTACCTAGTAACAAGGCACCCGGCTGCGATGGCCTTCCTGCCGAGGCTTTCAAATTCTGCCACCCTATAATTTATATCCTATTTTCTGCACTATTTAATGCCTGTGTATTACACCAATATCTCCCCGAAACCCTTCTGCTTGTCCACTTAATACCTCTCATAAAAAACAAACTGAAGGATGCCAGTGACCCAGGAAACTACCGCCCCATCGCCATTACAACAATTTCATCGAAAATATTTGAATCTCTTCTGTTCCGTCGCCTTGCACCATTTCTCCACACCGCAGACAATCAATTTGGTTTTAAGACTAACCACTCGACTGACACTTGTATATATATTTTAAAGGAGTTATTGAATTTCTATATATCCTCTGCCTCCCCTGTCTACTTATGTTTTGTAGACATGCGGAAGGCATTTGACAGAGTAAACTATCTGAAACTCTTTTTGAAACTACACAAAAGGGGAACTCCTCTATATCTCATCGGTATATTATACTGTTGGTTCACAACACAACAGTTCTGTGTCGAATGGGGCAATGTCCTATCCCAGCAATTCGGTTCATCTAACGGTCTCAGGCAAGGAGGCATCGACTCACCATATTTATTTAATGTTTACAAAGACGATTTAAATATCAGACTGAATTCACTTCCCACTGGTTGTACGGTTGATTTCTATATATCCTCTGCCTCCCCTGTCTACTTATGTTTTGTAGACGTGCGGAAGGCATTTGACAGAGTAAACTATCTGAAACTCTTTTTGAAACTACACAAAAGGGGAACTCCTCTATATCTCGTCGGTATATTATACTGTTGGTTCACAACACAACAGTTCTGTGTCAAATGGGGCAATGTCCTATCCCAGCAATTCGGTTCATCTAACGGTCTCAGGCAAGGAGGCATCCTCTCACCATATTTATTTAATGTTTACACAGACGATTTAAATATCAGACTGAATTCACTTCCCATTGGTTGTACGGTTAATGGCTTTACCATAAATAACCTTCGCTACGCTGACGATATGGTCCTCATCTCCCCCTCTGCCCAAGGCCTACAACATCTTATCGACACCTGCAACGCGTACGCTAATGAACATGACATAATCTATAACGAATCGAAGACACAGTGCATGTCTGTCCTTCCTAGAGCGCTCTGTTTCGTAGAAGATCCACATATTTTCCTTCAAAACCATCAGCTAGTATTTGTCAATGATTTTCCTTACCTAGGTCACATCATTATGAAAGATTTGAAGGACACGTCTGACATTGAAAACAGGCGACGTAAATTGTGTTGTCTAGGGAACATGGTAACGAGAAGATTTGCCTTCTGCCGCCAAGATATAAAAAAACTCCTATTACAAACCTACTGCTATAACGTATACGGCTGCTCGCTATGGGCAAACTATACGCGTGAATCGATGAGACGTATCACAGTCATTCACAATGATATCCTAAGGCGCCTCACCAATACCCCGAGGCACCATTCAGCTTCAGCGATGTTTGTTGAAAATAGACTGGATAACCTAAAAACCATCATTCGTCGCTCTATAGTAAGTCTCACCTCCCGCCTACGATCTAGTGAAAATCCCCTAATTCAAAATGTGCTTGCAAGTGCAGCGAGAATAAAATCCAAAATGTGGGAAACCTGGAATACGGAAGCGTCAGTACAATGAATTGTATTCACTAATATTTGATAGTGTGGATATGCCAAATCTTCATCACTAAATAACTTTGGTGTGATACCCAGTAATGTTATGATAACGTGTTTTATTATGTTACATCTTTGTTGTCTGGATGTCCTGTATTTCCTTTACACCACCTGCTCAATGACTAGATTTTTTTTCTCCCCAGTGTTCTTTCATTATTCAAGCAATTTCTGTTCCAACATATTTATCATTGTCATCTCCATTTTTTTTTTTGCTTTCTCCCTCTCTTTTTGTTTGCTGATATGTATGTTATCATCATTGTTAAGCGTTAGTTCTATTGTGAGTTTGTTATCCAGACCTTAGAACTCTGTGGTCAACCTGCTAATTGATGTTTATAATATATCACTGATATTATTGCATATCTCATCTTTTTTTTTTTTTTACCGATGTCAAAAGTGTAAGATCACTGTACCCTTATTGTAACTCTGTATATGGCTTTTGCTGAAATAACGATTATTATTATTATTATTATTATTATTATTATTATTATTATTATTATTATTATCTATATATATATATATATATATATATATATATATATATATATATATATATATATATATATATATATATATATATATATATATATATATATATATATATATGTATATATATATATATATATATATATATATATATATATATATATAAATATATATATATATATATATATATATATATATATAATATATATTTGTATATATCTATCTATCTATCTATATATATATATATATATATATATATATATATATATATATATATATATATATATATATATATATATAGATATATATATCTATACACACACACACACATATATATATATATATATATATATATATATGCACTGTGCAATATATATATATATATATATATATATATATATATACTGTGCGATATATATATAATATATATATATATATATATATATATATATATATATATATATATATATATATATATATTATACATATATATATACACTGTGCAATATATAGATATATATATATATATATATATATATATATATATATATATATATATATATATATATATATATATATATACTGTATATATATATATAACTAAAGCCTGATTGCAAAGTCTAAGACAAACATCCATAGAATTGGCTAATGTCAGCGAGGGATTACAGTGAGGAGAAGACCCAATGAGAGCAGAATAGTTCCTTGAAATTATCCAAATGTAATTACTAATTATTAATAAAAAGAAATGTAATCCAATTCCAAAAAAAATATTGAGTTTTATTCCTCCCAATTATCAGTCTTCCTTTGAAGCCAGAGGTGAGAGAGCCCAGGGCTGGAAGACCAAAGTCGAAACGTGGAGTGTATTATCCTTAGAATAATGTAATAGTTTTGCTGGTTATTATTATCATTATCATTATCATTATCATTATTATTATTATTATTATTATTATTACTATTATTATCACAATAATAATAGAAATAGCTATTATTATTATTATCATTATTATTATTATTATTATTATTACAATAATAATACTAATAGCTATTATTATTATTATTATTATTATTATTATTATTATTATTATTATTATTATTATTATTGTTGTTGTTGTTATTGTTATTATTATTATTAATAGCTTAAGCTACAACCTTATTTAGAAAAGCAAGATTCTTTAAGCACAAGGTCTCCATTGGGAAAAATAGCCCAGTGAAGAAAGGAAATAAGGAAATAAATAAACGATATAAGAAGTAATGATCAATGAAAATAAAATTAAAACCCATATTTCATATTAAACTATGGAAAAGGCTTACTATCAGGCCGTTACTGCCCGGGAAGATCAGGATGTAAAGGATGGTCAGAATTATGAAAAATCTTATGCAACCTACATAACAAACTAAATGAACGACAGTGCCAGAGATTAATATCTAGGTGAGGAATAAGAAATTTAATAGACCGTAAGTTTCTGTCCAACAAATTATTGTGAGAATCAGCTAATGAAGACCAGGCAGGAGAACAATAATCGAAACAAGGTATAATGAAAGAATAAACACACTTCAGAATAGATTGATCACAGAAAATCTTATAAGAATTTCTCTATAAGCCAGCATTTTGTGCAACTGAAGAGGAGACAGACGTAATGTCTCATAAGTGAATTTGTTGTCGAGAATCAGACCTATAATTTTAAAAGTCATACAAATTTAAAGAAACATTATCAATACTGAGATCCGGATGTTGAGGAGTAACTGTCCTCGACCTATGTACAATCATACTTTGAGTTTTGTTAAGATTCAACTTTATGCCCCATAATTTGCACCATGTACTAATTTTAGCTAGATCTCTATTAAGGCATTCAGCATATGCAACAAGCTTGTTTTCAAATCCTAACTATGGTGCCCATCAACAACAACTCTTTGCGACCTATTACCAAGAAATTCATTAATGATGCTAAGAAACGAACCACCCCCTCCCAACTGTTTGAGTTTGAAAACAATCGCCTCATGATTAACACGCTCAAAAGCATCACTAAAATTAAGGGCAATCATACGAACTTCCTGACCACAATCAAGGGATTTCTCTATAGCATTGGAGATTGTAAGAAGGGTATCGATTGCTCCAAGGCCTATACGAAAGCCAAATTGTAAACCAAAGAACAGATAATTGCCTTCTGCAAACCTATTTTTTACCTATTTAGACGTTCAAAAAACTTTAGATAATATGGGAGTTATGGAAATTGGGCAGTAATCAGTCAGTTGGACTTGAGAGCTACCCCACATACAATTCAAATGTAAGCAGTGCAATCCTTAGGTACACTGTAGGCAGAGTTATCCTAAAGTTCACTTATGACAGTGCTATTCATTCAACCACGCTGCCCACACTGTCCATGGATGTAAAGGCAAAATGGATTGTGTTATTCCAAACATGTTGCAATGGAACAATTTCCATTCATATCTTTGTGGGAATATGAATTAAGACGGAACAAAATAACAAAAGCATATTTAAATTCTTCCCAAGCAAAGTAGACTGTATAAAGCGAAGCATTGTCCAATGACACTTGGACTCTTGACTTTAATTGGTTGATTGATTTACCCAATCATAAACGCTGTTACATGAAAATACATCTTAACAAACCAATCATGGACACTTTCAAGAGAAGATTGTGTAACAAACTAATCATGGAAGCTGTTACATGGAAAGATAGTGTAACAAATCATAGACGTTGTTACAAGAAGATTATTTATATGTATCTAACCAATCATGGACGCTGTTACATGAGAAGATAGACTAACAAACCAATCATGGACGCTGTCACTTGACAACATAGCGTAACTAACCAATCACAGACGCTGTTACATGAGAAGATAGCGAAACAAACCAATCATAGACGCTGTTACAAAAGAAGATTCCCTAACAATAAGATTGGTGAAGATGAAATATATACTAATTATTTTCTCTAGATATCACCAGAGAAAATCGCTTTAGTACAAAATAATTAAATTGAGACCTTTCATGATGGATGAGGCAATGTAGGCCTACGAATGAGATAGATTTGAACACCTGATGTCTCGCATGTATGGGAGATTATCGAAAAGATAATCAATTAGTCTAATTTATCTCCCTTTTATCAATTGTTTTTTATTCTTAGTTAATCCATATTTGTATTTAATATAGAAGTCAAATGATAGCAGTATAAGATAGGAAAAGAAAAATATTAGATTTGCAATCACGAGATATGAAGTAGACCATCAAATTAAAAAACAATTCCCAAAAATAGACGAAAACGTAATGAAAATATAGAAAGTCAATTAACGGATACAAAGTAATTAATGAACAAAAATCGAGACCAAAGCAAATAATTTCACATCAACGAATTCACTTGTGTTTATCACGTGTCAGTCGTCGCGATTTCGACATAAATGAAGTCTCTAGTTGTCGAAAAACCTCAAGTTGTCGAAGTTGTTGTCGCCGAAGTAAATACAAGAAATATATATAAATATATATATATATATATATATATATATATATATATATATATATATATATATATATATATATATATATTTATATATTTATATATATATATATATATATATATATATATATATATAATATTTATATATGTACACACACACACACACATATATATATATATATATATATATATATATATATATATATATATATATAAAATTTACATACATATATAAGTGTATTATGTATAGTAAATATATTATTTGTATAAATACACAACTGTATTCTATAAATATGCATACGCATATATGAACACTTACACAAACATATATATATATATATATATATATATATATATATATATATATATATATATATATATATATATATATATATATATATATATATATACACATATATATATATACATACACCAAAGGCACTTCCCCCAATTTTTGGGGGTAGCCGACATCAACAAAAAACAAAACAAAAAAGGGGACCTCTACTCTCTACGTTCCTCCAGCCTAACCAGGGACTCAGCCGAGTTCAGCTGGTACTGCTAGTGTGCCACAGCCCAACCTCCCACATTTCCACCACAGATGAAGCTTCATACTGCTGAGTCCCCTACTGCTGCTACCTCCGCGGTCATCTAAGGCACCGGAGGAAGCAGCAGGGCCTACCGGAACTGCATCACAATCGCTCGCCATTCATTCCTATTTCTAGCACGCTCTCTTGCCTCTCTCACATCTATCCTCCTATCACCCAGAGCTTTCTTCACACCATCCATCCACCCAAACCTTGGCCTTCCTCTTGTACTTCTCCCATCAACTCTTGCATTCATCACCTTCTTTAGCAGACAGCCATTTTCCATTCTCTCAACATGGCCAAACCACCTCAACACATTCATATCCACTCTAGCCGCTAACTCATTTCTTACACCCGTTCTCACTTCGTTCCTAACCCTATCTACTCGAGATACACCAGCCATACTCCTCAGACACTTCATCTCAAACACATTCAATTTCTGTCTCTCCATCACTTTCATTCCCCACAACTCCGATCCATACATCACAGTTGGTACAATCACTTTCTCATATAGAACTCTCTTTACATTCATGCCCAACCCTCTATATTTTACTACTCCCTTAACTTCCCCCAACACTTTGCAACCTTCATTGACTCTCTGACGTACATCTGCTTCCACTCCACCATTTGCTGCAACAACAGACCCCAAGTACTCAAACTGATCTACCTCCTCAAGTAACTCTCCATTCAACATGACATTCAACCTTGCACCACCTTCCCTTCTCGTACATCTCATAACCTTACTCTTACCCACATTAACTCTCAACTTCCTTCTCTCACACACCCTTCCAAATTCTGTCACTAGTCGGTCGGGCTTCTCTTCTGTGTCTGCTACCAGTACAGTATCATCCGCAAACAACAACTGATTTACCTCCCATTCATGATCATTCTCGCCTACCAGTTTTAATCCTCGTCCAAGCACTCGAGCATTCACCTCTCTCACCACTCCATCAACATACAAGTTAAACAACCACGGCGACATCACACATCCCTGTCTCAGCCCCACTCTCACCGGAAACCAATCGCTCACTTCATTTCCTATTCTAACACATGCTTTACTACCTGTGTAGAAACTTTTCACTGCTTGCAACAACCTTCCACCAACTCCATATAACCTCATCACATTCCACATTGCTTCCCTATCAACTCTATCATATGCTTTCTCCAGATCCATAAACGCAACATACACCTCCTTACCTTTTGCTAAATATTTCTTGCATATCTGCCTAACTGTAAAAATCTGATTCATACAACCCCTACCTCTTCTAAAACCACCCTGTACTTCCAAGATTGCATTCTCTGTTTTATCCTTAATCCTATTAATCAGTACTCTACCATACACTTTTCCAACTATACTCAACAAACTAATACCTACTAATACCTCTTGAATTACAACACTCATGCACATCTCCCTTACCCTTATATAGTGGTACAATACATGCACAGACCCAATCTACTGGTACCATTGACAACACAAAACACACATTAAACAATCTCACCAACCATTCAAGTACAGTCACACCCCCTTCCTTCAACATCTCAGCTTTCACACCATCCATACCAGATGCTTTTCCTACTCTCGTTTCATCTAGTGCTCTCTTCACTTCCTCTATTGTAATCTCTCTCTCATTCTCATCTCCCATCACTGGCACCTCAACACCTGGAACAGCAATTATATCTGCCTCCCTATCATCCTCAACATTCAGCAAACTTTCAAAATATTCCGCCCACCTTTTCCTTGCCTCCTCTCCTTTTAACAATCTTCCATTTCCATCTTTCACTGTCTCTTCAATTCTTGCGCCGGCCTTCCTTACTCTCTTCACTTCTTTCCAAAACTACTTCTTATTCTCTTTATATGACTGACCCAGTCCCTGACCCCACCTCAGGTCAGCTGCTCTCTTTGCCTCACGTACCTTGCGCTTTACTTCCACCTTTTTCTCTCTATATTTTTCATACTTCTCTATACTATTACTCTGCAGCCATTCTTCAAAAGCCCTCTTTTTCTCTTCCACTTTTACCTTCACTCCTTCATTTCACCATTCACTGCCCTTCCTCATGCTGCTTCCAACAACCTTCTTGCCACATACATCACTTGCAATCCCAACAAAATTTTCTTTTGCTACCTTCCACTCCTCCTCTAAATTACCAGTTTCTCTTACTCTCACCTCGTCATATGCCATTTTCAACCTTTCCTGATATTTAGTTTTTACCCCCGGTTTTATTAGCTCTTCAACCCTCACTAGCTCCCTTTTACATCCACCTACTCTATTCCCCCACTCTTTTGCTACAACTAAATATACATATATATACATA
>NC_090753.1:92096924-92101924 GCF_036898095.1 Palaemon carinicauda | reverse complement strand
GAATTGGAAAATTTTGCGGTTAACTAATACTCTTTCGATCACCAGTAATTTTCAATAATGAAATTCCAAAATAATAATAATTAAATGAAATATCCTTAGGAATGGCCTCTGTACTTTCATTGTTTAGAGGTTTCCAAAGTGTTTTACAGCTAGCTTATGCATGCCATTGGCATGGGACAGCACAATGTTCTAGGACAGTGTCTACAACTTGGGGAGCCTATAGGTCTATTTGGTGAGTTATCAGCTGCCATTGCCTGGCCCTCCTAGGTCCTAGCTTAGGTGGAGAATGAGTCATCAACAGCCACCGCCTGGCCCTCCTTGGTCCAAGCTTGGGTGGAAAGTGGGCTTGGGCGCTGATCATACGAATATATGGTCAGTCTCTAAGGCATTGTCTTGCTTGCTAGGGCAATGTCACTGATCATTGCCTCTGCCATTCATGAGCAGTCTTTAAACCTTTAAAAGAGTCCTCAGCTGCCATTGCCTGGCCCTCCTAGGTCCTAGCTTAGGTGGAGAATGAGTCATCAACAGCCACCGCCTGGCCCTCCTTGGTCCAAGCTTGGGTGGAAAGTGGGCTTGGGCGCTGATCATACGAATATATGGTCAGTCTCTAAGGCATTGTCTTGCTTGCTAGGGCAATGTCACTGTTCATTGCCTCTGCCATTCATGAGCAATCTTTAAACCTTTAAATGAGTCATCAGCAGCCATTGCCTGGCCCTCCTAGGTCCTAGCTTCGGTGGAGAGGGGGCTTGGACGCTGATCATATGTACTGTATATATGCTCCGTCTCTAGGGCATTGTCCTGCTTGCTAGGGCAATGTCACTGTCCCTTGCCTCTGCCCTTCATGAGAGGCCTTTAAATCTTTAATCCTTTAAACAGGATAACATTACTTTGGTTTTTCAGTGCCAGTTACTGTTACTGTTAATGTTACTGTTATCTTCAACATGCTAAAACTTTGTCAATTCAGGCTTTTTGTTATCTAAAACATAATAACATATCATGATGGTATGTTATCAGTAACATAATAAAATTTCATGATGTTGTGTTAACTGTAACATAACATTTCAAGATGGTACATTATCTGTAGCATAACATTTCATGATGTTACGTTATCAGTAACATGATAACATTTCATGATGTTATGTTATCTGTAACATGATAAAATTTCACGATGTTACGTTATCTGTAACATGATAACATTTCACGATGTTACGTTATCTGTAACATAACATTTTAAGATGTTACGTTAACTGTAACATGATAACATTTCATGATATTACGCTATCTAACATAACATTTCATGATGTTACGTTATCTCTAATATGACATCACCTCAATTTTAAAACATGATAAAATCACCTCTACTTTAGACAGCCTGCTAAATTAAAATGATAAAACTACTTCCATTTTAGAGATGTTATCCATTAGAAGATATAACTAGAGTATTAGAAGCTTGTTATCCTTAACATTCTAATATTATCTACACCATAATTAAACTAGAAACTAATCAGAATTTGGGGTTGAGGATAATTTGGATTGATGAAGGAATATCAGAATTTAGATATATTCCAAAGACCTATAGTAGAAGGGAACTTGCAGTATATGGAAAATTAAAATTAGACTTAATTTCAAAGACGTGAAGTAAAGAAAAGTAAATATTAATATACTGCAGGATTTCTCCGGAATGAAACGTGAGAAGAGGTGGTCTGTCGGGTGCTTAGAGACTCCCAGATGTGGGAATTACCCAGGGTAAGTAGAGACTATTAACTTGGGGAGCTTAATCCCAATATCAAATCTCTTCCAAGTGAAGTAATAATGGCATAACGTTATGCAATCTTTCCTTACAATCTTCTCTTCCTTCTCTCTCCCTTCAGTTATCCAGACAATTCCCTACCACTCTTCTCTTCCTTCCCTCTCCCTTCAGTTATCCAGACAATTCCCTACCACGCTTCTCTTCCTTCCCTCTCCCTTCAGTTATCCAGACAATTCCCTACCACGCTTCTCTTCATTCCCTCTCCCTTCAGTTATCCAGACAATTCACTACCACTCTTCTCTTCATTTCCTCTCCCTTCAGTTATCCAGACAATTCCCTACCACGCTTCTCTTCATTCCCTCTCCCTTCAGTTATCCAGACAATTCACTACCACTCTTCTCTTCATTTCCTCTCCCTTCAGTTATCCAGACAATTCCCTACCACTCTTCTCTTCATTCCCTCTCCCTTCAGTTATCCAGACAATTCCCTGCCACTCTTCTCTTCCTTCCCTCTCCCTTCAATAATTCAGAAAATTCGAGAATGAACGAAAATAAGAAATTGATAACGAACGAAAGATGGGTGTAATATGCGATTATAAAGATGATTTCGTCTGCAATAATGAAGTTACCACTAAAAGGTCCACGAAGATACACTGTCACTTTCCCCTTAGGAAAAAAAGGGTATTAAAGGGGAGAGGAATTAGTGACAAGGTTTCAAAGGGGAAGATTCTATAAAGAGAGTATGAAGATTAGTGGACGATTGTCTTAAGAAGGATTGTCTCAAGACACTCTTAACAAAACAATCTAACTAGACAATGCCTCAAGAAAGGTGAGTTTCGTCCGAGAATAATAATTAAAGCTTTGACAAAGGTCAGGATTTGCTAAACATTGTAAAGGAAATGTTAATAGTATAAAACATGGGTTAAATGTAGTGGTTCAATGTCAGCTGAATACTTACAATATCCAAAGAGTATTAAAAAAACATATCTGGGTTAATATTCATTGAATTATTGAAAGCCAGGAAAGGTCAAACATGTTTTAGATGTTTTTTGTTTTTAATCACGTAAAATTTTAATTCTGGAATACGTAGAATGACATAACAAACACAAAATTTTCCGGGGTTTGAGATGAAATAGTGCGAGCTTGTCTATTGACTTTCAAAGTTTAAAGAAAAAGTAAGAGACGTGTAAGTGAAAGGCAGGAAGATTATATGTTGTATGTATATAACAAAAATAACACATTCCAAATCAGCTGTCATCTCTTTTTTTGCCAATTAATTTAGCGTTTCTTAAAACGAATTATTCCCTCTGGCACAAGAGACTCGGAAAGCAAGCAAATTATTATTTGTAGTTGAACTGCTCTCCATTCAACGCTCGGATAAATCACCCACTGCGAGTTCCATTGATGTTTTAGCAAGGGAAGAGCTGTAGTAGTGTGGGGATATTGAATGTTTTTTTTTTTTTTTTTTTTTTTTTTTTTTTAACGTTATTTTGCAAGGACTTTTTGTAAAGGATTTTATTACAAGGACTTTTTAATGATTTTTTACATTTAGCTGCGATATTTTTGCTATGAGGGGAAGTAAAGCATCTTTTGTTCCATGTTTTTAGTATTTGTAGTACAATGAAGTAAGTTTCATTTTTAAAGATCTTGATTGTTAGTACCATGTTAATTTTTCCTCTCAGTACCATGTTAATTTTTCTCTCTCTCTCTCTCTCTCTCTCTCTCTCTCTCTCTCTCTCTCTCTCTCTCTCTCTCTCTCTCTCTCTCCGATGAATGAATTAGGAATTGGTTTAATACATATTCATATATATATATATATATATATATATATATATATATATATATATATATATATATATATATATGTATATATATATATATATATATATATATATATATATATATATATATATATATACATATATATAATTAAGATGCGAGTTAGCAAGTGAAGACCAAGCAGGAAGACAAGACTCGAAACAAGGATGAATGAAAGCTTTATGTTATTTATGGAGTCATGACAATGCAAAGGTCCAGATGTCTGGAAGTCAGCGTTCTTAACCCACTTACGATCATACTTTGAGATTTGTTATCATTATCATTATTATCATCATATCATCATCACTATTATTATTATTATTATTATTATTATTATTTGTATTATTATTATTATTATTATTATTATAATTAATTATTATTCTTATTATTATTATTATTATTATTATTATTATTATCATTATTATTATTATTATTATCATGATTTATTATTATTATTACAGGTATATCATAAACTACCTCAAAATATGAAAAACTAAAGAAAATGTTGATCCCTTAAAATTAGTATATATAAGTAAATTGTTTAGACGATTCTTCAACAAGAAAATAAATTTGAATTCTCTTTAGACTTACTCGTTTTCAATGAAGTATTTTCGAATTTTGTTTTTAATAATGCCCCCTATTTCCTATATAGAATAAATGCCGGCTATTAAAATCCGAATGAGGCGCTTTATATGCAAATAATCTAGTTGCATTTTGCAATTTACACAAAATATACGAAACACATTGTACGCATAACATATCACTCACTTTTCAATTACATATGTATCTATGTGCACAATGTATATATATGTATGTATGTATATATATATATATATATATATATATATATATATATATATATATATATGAATAACATAAAATATATATAAACATATATATACTATATAAATGAATTATATATATATATATATATATATATATATATATATATATATATATATATATATATATATATATATATATGAATAAAATATAAAATATATATAAATATATATATACTATATAAATGAATTATATATATATATATATATATAAATATATATATATATATATATATATATGTATATGTATATATATATATATATATATATATATATATATATATATATATGCATATATACAAATTGAATAATATAAACATATATACATGCTTATATAGTAAATATATATTATATATGCATAATATAAATATATAATCTACTGTAAAATTAGTCATTTATAAAACAAATATGCATATATAGTTTGTGTATAGATACATATACATATATAGGTATATATATATATATATATATATATATATATATATATATATATATATATATATATATATATATATATCACTCACTCACTCACTCACTAAATCCCGTCCGGAATTCTCCGGGTTGGCTCCTGCATCTGATATCGCCATTCTC
>NC_090753.1:92089424-92091924 GCF_036898095.1 Palaemon carinicauda | reverse complement strand
AACCTTAACCCATGTACCATGATCCCCAGACAGAGAATTATGTAATTGCTGTATGTACTGATGTTTAAAATTTCATTAAAATATCACTTGTAGTTTATTTCCCTATTTCCATTCCTCACTGGCCTATTTTCCCTGTTGGAGCCCTTGGGCTTATAGCTTTCTGCTTTCCAACTAGGGTTCAAGCTTACAAAGAATAATAATGATAATGCATGTAAATATACATACATACATACATTATATATATATATATATATATATATATATATATATATATATATATATATATATATATATATATATATATGTACGTATGTATATATATGTACGTATGTATATATATGTACGTATGCATATATATGTACGTATGCATATATATGTATGCATGCATATATATGTATGTATGCATATATATGTATGTATGCATATATATGTATGTATGTATGTATGTATGTATATATAAATATAAATATATATATATATATATATATATATATATATATATATAAATATATATATAATATATATAATATATATATGTATATATATATATATATATATATATATATATATATATATATATATATATATATATATATATATATATGTATATATATAAACACACACTAATATAGATATACATATATATATATATATATATATATATATATATATATATATATATATATATATATATATATATATATATATATATATATATATATATATATATATATATATATATATATATATATATTGTGTGTGTGTGGGTGTGTTTGCGACCCTCGATAGTTAGACAGTTGCTTCCCGTTATTACTTTTTTTCCACAGTTGCAATAATATATTTCTGTCAAACTTATAATCATACCATCCTCTCTCTTGCTTTTTTCAAAGGTTCATCGATTTACAGAGGGCATTTAATAATTTGTACAGTACCTGAAGCAAAAAAAAAAAATATCTTTTTTGTGAGGCAGATTTGCACCGACTCGCAGGGATGCCTTTTTAGCTCGGAAAAGTTTCCTGATCGCTGATTGGTTGGACGAGATATTTCTAAACAATCAGGTAGCTTGAAACTTTTCAAAGCTAAAAGGGCAACGCTGCGAGTAAGTGCAAATGCCCCTCATTAAAAAAAAAATATGAGTATAGTTCACTTACTTCTGAGCGCTGTTCTCGTTTTCCTTCACAAAGGTCAAAGTTGGAACAGCCTGTAAAAGAAAAACAATTTACCCAGTTTTTATAGGATATTGGCTTACATCTTATGAATTGTTTCATAAAGTGGCAACAATGGTATTGGATAGTTCGTTCATCAATGCTCAACAGTTTAAAAAATATTAGAAATTTTGGAGCAATTTTGAACGATCCTAGGGGTTTGATATATAAACTTAAAAAAAAAATTAAAATAAAAACAAGAGGAAAAAAATAAGATAGAATAGTGTGTCCGAGTGTACCCTTCAGCAAAAGGGTACATATGCATATGCATATATATACAAATATATTTTCCAGTATATATATATATATATATATATATATATATATATATATATATATATATATATATATATATATATATATATATATATATATATATATATATATATATATATATAGCCTATATATATACTATCTATCTATCTATCTATCTATATATATATATATATATATATATATATATATATATATATATATATATATATATATATTGTTAGTATGTGTTACATTTAACGTAAATTATCTTGTTTTGATCAAATCACTTTGGCAGTAATTATTTCTTTTGGAACGTAATGACCCTGTTTCCTCCTCCCCGACTTTTCTGGTTCACCTTCTGCCTTCATTGCTTTAACATTTTCATAAATATTTAGAAGCAACAAGCCCTTCCTAACAGACTCGGGATTTTCAATTTCAAAAAATTCTGCTACATACTCTAAATCAGGCTTATTCAAGTCTGCCAACCTTTCCTGCCACCCCTCTCCACTCAAGAGCTCAGGGATATTCAAATCAGGCATGGTGAATTAATTGCCCACAAATCAATATAAAAAAATATACCAAAAAACAAACCAATACACTGAACACCAATAACCACACAAATATCCTACCACGGTCACAAAAAAAATTATAAACACCAATCAACACATAAATATAGGAGAGAAGGTATTATTATGTTGCAAGCACCCCAAGAATCCACTCTATACACTCAAGTGACTACAGGATCCGAGAGATCCTGTCACGGTCGCCATTTGTTATGGGCCACGCCCATCAAACATACAAAAGTCTCTCAAACACAAAATAAAGTCACTAACGACCAAGTCCACAAAAGGTGGAATGGCCGCAACAGAGTGTACAGAGATGGAATCAAGGAGGATATAAAAAGCTGAAAATAAAACTTATATATTTATTACAAACTTTTTAGAAGGAAATGACCACTGAGCCTCTTACAAAATACATTAAATAAACCAAATCCAAACCCACATTGAAAACATAGAATAACAAACACTCTTACACCAAAT
>NC_090753.1:92074424-92079424 GCF_036898095.1 Palaemon carinicauda | reverse complement strand
ATATATATATATATATATATATATATATATATATGTATATATACGTATATGTATATATACGTATATATATACATATGTGTATATATATATATATATATATATATATATATATATATATATATATATATATATATATATATATATATATATATATATATACACATATGCATGTACATATATATATATATATATATATATATATATATATATATATATATATGTATATATATAAATTATATATATATATATATATATATATATATATATATATATATATATATATATATATATATATATATATATATATACAGTAGAAATAGAATAACCACAAATCATCTACCCAAGTAAGCCTTCGCATCATCCACTCGTTCAGTAACTCCACGTAACCCACTGTCTATCTTTTCGCTCAAAATAAAAGAAAAGTAATCTACCTAAAGAGATAATGCAGAGTCTGGGATAATGGGTTTTCCGTCTTAAAATAAAATACCGTCGGAAAGCTGCTCTTTTTCTTCTTCTTCTTCTTCTTCTTCTCTTCTTCTTCTTCTTCTTCTTCTTCTTCTTCTTCTTCTTCTTCTTCTTCGTCTTCTTCTTCTTCTCCTTCTTCTTCTTCTTCTTCTTCTTCTTCTTCTTCTTCTTCTTCTTCTTCTTCTTCGTCTTCTTCTTCTTCTCCTTCTTCTTCTTCTTCTTCTTCTCCTTCTTCTTCTTCTTCTTCTTCTTCTTCTTCTTCTTCTTCTTCTCCTTCTTCTTCTTCTTCTTCTTCTTCTTCTTCTTCTTCTTCGTCTTCTTCTTCTTCTTTTGGAATTTTCGTCGACACCGAACGCAGGTGTTCCGGAAAGGATTCACAGGATTCCAATTTCAGGGCGGAAATTTTCTATCTGGATTCTCGGTTGGGAGGTTTCTACTCGTTAGGATTGCTTAGAAATTTATTCTTCTCCACCTTGTTTTATGAATTGGAATTAATGCTCTATTCAATTGCGTACTGAGACTAATCAAGGATAACTTTACATCTAAATATGTGCTGAAGTGTTAGTTTTCTAATCTTAAATCTAAAAAAAATCATCTTAGGCATGTAGACATTATAGTCTTGTACACAAATTAATATTTTATTTGCCCACTGCCTCGCCTAATTAATTTTGTATATTATTATTTATCGGAAGATGGTAATTAAGTACCCTTCTACATTTAATTATATATTGAAGTTAATTTTTTAGTCTTAAATTAGTTTAGTCTTAAAGTAGTTTAGGCACGTAGACAATCACGTCTAGACTCCAGTGTAATTAATTTATCTACTGACTACCCCTTCCAGTTCCACGTGTTCTCTCTCTCTCTCTCTCTCTCTCTCTCTCTCTCTCTCTCTCTCTCTCTCTCTCTCTCTCTCTCTCTCTCTCTCTCTCTCTCTCTCAGGTTAAAAATAACGCACTTTTTCTCCCATGTGAATGGATTGCTACGAAAATATAGTCATTTTCCATCATGTTGACCTTAATTTACAAACAATTGTGGAATAGTCTCACGAAATAAAAAATCTTTAATTATATCACTTACACATTAATCCCTTATGCACGATTGCTTGAATGGTTTACAAATCATTCTAAGAGTATTTGAAAATTTTGAAGTTAAGGAATATTCCTTCGATCACCAGTAATTTTCAATAATTAAAATCCAAAATAATAATTAAAAAATGGAATAGCCTTAGGAATGGCCTCTGTGATTTCATTGTTTAGAGGATTCCTAAGTGTTTTAAAGGTAGCTCATGAATGCCAGAGGCAAGGGACAGCACAATGTTCTAGGACACTGTCTACAACTTGGGCAGCCTATAGGTCTATCTGCTGAGTTATCAGCTGCCATTGCCTGGCCATCCTAGGTCCTAGCTTAGGTGGAGAATGAGTCATCAACAGCCCCCACCTGGCCCTCCTTGGTCCTAGCTTGAGTGGAGAGAGGACTTGGGCGCTGATCATATGAATATATGATCAGTCTCTAAAGCATTGTCTTGCTTGCTAGGGCAATGTCACTGTTCATTGCCTCTGCCATTCGTGAGTAGTCTTTAAACCTTTAAACGAGTCACCAGCAGCCATTGCCTGCCCCCCCCCCCCCCCTAGGTCCCAGCTTGAGTGGAAAGAGGACTTGGGCGCTGATCATATGAATATATGGTCTGTCTCTAAGGCATTGTCTTGCTTGCTAGGGCAATGTCACTGTTCATTGCCTCTGCCATTCATGAGCAGTCTTTAAACCTTTAAACGAGTCACCAGCAGCCATTGCCTGCCCCCCCTAGGTCCCAGCTTGAGTGGAAAGAGGACTTGGGCGCTGATCATATGAATATATGGTCAGTCTCCAAGGCATTGTCTTGCTTGCTAGGGCAATGTCACTGTTCATTGCCTCTGCCATTCATGAGCAGCCTTTAAACGAGTCACCAGCAGCCATTGCCTGCCCCCCCCCCCCCCCTAGGTCCCAGCTTGAGTGGAAAGAGGACTTGGGCGCTAATCATATGAATATATGGTCTGTCTCTAAGGCATTGTCTTGCTTGCTAGGGCAATGTCACTGTTCATTGCCTCTGCCATTCATGAGCAGCCTTTAAACGAGTCACCAGCAGCCATTGCCTGCCCCCCCCCCCCCCCCCCCCCCTAGGTCCCAGCTTGAGTGGAAAGAGGACTTGGGCGCTGATCATATGAATATATGGTCAGTCTCTAAGGCATTGTCTTGCTTGCTAGGGCAATGTCACTGTTCATTGCCTCTGCCATTCATGAGCAGTCTTTAAACCTTTAAACGAGTCACCAGCAGCCATTGCCTGCCCCCCCTAGGTCCCAGCTTGAGTGGAAAGAGGACTTGGGCGCTGATCATATGAATATATGGTCTGTCTCTAAGGCATTGTCTTGCTTGCTAGGGCAATGTCACTGTTCATTGCCTCTGCCATTCATGAGCAGTCTTTAAACCTTTAAACGAGTCACCAGCAGCCAATGCCTGCCCCCTCTAGGTCCCAGCTTGAGTGGAAAGAGGACTTGGGCGCTGATCATATGAATATATGGTCAGTCTTTAAGGCATTGTCTTGCTTGCTAGGTCAATGTCACTGTTCATTGCCTCTGCCATTCATGAGCAGTCTTTAAACATTTAAACGAGTCACCAGCAGCCATTGCCTGCCCCCCCCCCCCTAGGTCCCAGCTTGAGTGGAAAGAGGACTTGGGCGCTGATCATATGAATATATGGTCTGTCTCTAAGGCATTGTCTTGCTTGCTAGGGCAATGTCACTGTTCATTGCCTCTGCCATTCATGAGCAGTCTTTAAACCTTTAAACGAGTCACCAGCAGCCATTGCCTGCCCCCCCTAGGTCCCAGCTTGAGTGGAAAGAGGACTTGGGCGCTGATCATATGAATATATGGTCTGTCTCTAAGGCATTGTCTTGCTTGCTAGGGCAATGTCACTGTTCATTGCCTCTGCCATTCATGAGCAGTCTTTAAACCTTTAAACGAGTCACCAGCAGCCATTGCCTGCCTCCCCTAGGTCCCAGCTTGAGTGGAAAGAGGACTTGGGCGCTGATCATATGAATATATTGTCAGTCTCTAAGGCATTGTCTTGCTTGCTAGGGCAATGTCACTGTTCATTGCCTCTGCCATTCATGAGCAGTCTTTAAACCTTTAAACGAGTCACCAGCAGCCATTGCCTGCCCCCCCCCCCTAGGTCCCAGCTCAAGTGGAAAGAGGACTTGGGCGCTGATCATATGAATATATGGTCTGTCTCTAAGGCATTGTCTTGCTTGCTAGGGCAATGTCACTGTTCATTGCCTCTGCCATTCATGAGCAGTCTTTAAACCTTTAAACGAGTCACCAGCAGCCATTGCCTGGCCCTCATAGGTCCTAGCTTCGGTGGAGAGGGGGCTTGGACGATGATCATATGTATATATGCTCAGTCTCTAGGGCATTGTCGTGCTTGCTAGGGCAATGTCTCTGTCAATTGTCTCTGCCATTCATGAGAGGCCTATATATCTTTAATCCTTTAAAGGATAACATTCCTTTGGTTTTTCAGTGCCGGTTATAAAAATTTGGTTATCCAAAACATGAAGTTGGTTTTAAGGTTCGCTTTATCGGTAACATGGTAAAACTTAGCCAATTCAGACTTTTCGTTATCTGCAACATAATAGCATTTAAAGATGTTACTTTATCAGCAATATGATAACATTTCATGATGTTAAGTTATCTGCAACATAATAACATTTTATGTTGTTACGTTATCTGTAACAAAACATTTTATGATGTTACATTATCTGTAATATGATAACATCTCATGATGTTACATTATCTGTAACATGATAACATTTCATGATAAGTTATCAGTAACATGATAACATTTCAAGATGCTACGTTATCTGTAACATAACATCACCTCAATTTTAGAACATGATAAAATCACCTCTACTTTAGAACATGATAAAATCACCTCTACTTAAGACAGCCTGCTAAATTAAATTAATTTTAGAGATGTTTTCCATTTGGAGATATAATTATAGAGTATTAGATGCTTGTTATCCTTAACATTCTAATATTATCTACACCATAATTAAACTTGAAACTAATCAGAATTTGGAGTTGAAGATAATTTGGATTGATGAAGGAATATTAGAATTGATATATATTCCGAAGACCTACAGTAGAAGGGAACTTACAGTATATGGAAAATTCAAATTAGACTTAATTTCAAAGACGTGAAGTAAAGAAAAGTAAATATTAATATACTGCAGGATTTCTCCGGTTTGAAAAGTGAGAAGAGGTGGTCTGTCGGGTACTTACAGCCTCCCAGATGTGGGAATTACCCAGAGTAAGGAGATACTATTAACTTGAGGAGCTTAATCCCAATATCAAATCTCTTCACAGGGAAGTAATAATGACATAACGTTATAGAATCTTCCCTGCCACTCTTCTCTTCCTTCCCTCTCCCTTCAATAATTCAGAAAATTCGAGAATGAACGAAAATATGAAATTGATAACGAAGGAAAGATGGGTGTAATATGCGAT
>NC_090753.1:92053234-92058234 GCF_036898095.1 Palaemon carinicauda | reverse complement strand
ATTATATATGGACTGATATAAATATAATATATATATATATATATATATATATATATATATATATATATCTATATATATATATATACGGATTGATATATATATATATATATATATATATATATATATTATATATATATATATGCATATATATATACATATATATATATGTATGTATGTATGTATGTATGTTGCATATTATACTGTATTTGCATATACATACACGATGTGCGTATATATACACACACATTATATATATATATATTACATATATATATATATATATATATATATATATATAAATGTATATATACGTACATATACATGTATATTCTATACACATAAAATTATGTGTATATATGTATTTATAGATATAATATACACGAATTTTATATACTTGTATCTATATTTGTGTATATAGATAGATATATATACATATACATGTAAAAATACGTGTATATATATCATATATATATTCATATATATATATATATATATATATATATATATATATATATAAATATTATATATATATTATATCACATATATTATATATATATATATATATATATATATATATATATATTATCGCATATATAGTTATATATGTATATAAAGTTAATACTAGAAGGACCATCTAATTAAACACTTTTCTTTTAAGAGAATGTGGCACTTTAACTTTCTTTTAACTTTCATAATCTTATTTTGTTTACCGAAAGCTCTCCATCCAATGCATATCCATCTAATTGTCCTAATTATGGGGGCTCGCCCTTAATTTTTATTTGTTGTCTCTGCATTTATCATTTAACATTATCTTATGCCTCAGAAGCTTAGAGCCTCACTAAAGCCTTAGAACATTAGCTAGTTACAACTCATAGAGGTTTGTAAAGAATAATGATAGGAATAACACTAAGTGATAGAAACAGAGTAACATGGATACGAGAGATGGGCAGGACATATAATGAGAAGGACAGACAATAGATGGATATTAAGAATTACAGAATGAAACTCAGAGATTGCTAAAGAAGCAGGGTAAGGAAGGGAAGACGATGGATTGATGAAGTAAGAATGTTTGCAAGTGTGGACGTCACAAGACCATAATCAGACGCACGAGGAAGTTCATGTCTGTGGTTTCGTTATGCAGTGGACTAGCAATGGTTGATGATAATTAAATATATAATATATATATATATATATATATATATATATATATATATATATCTACATACATACGTATATATAGTATATATATATATATATATACATATATATATACAGATACACATATATATATACATATACATATATATACATACATTTACATATATACATATGTATATATATATATATATACATACATATATTCAAATTCATATATGTATAGATATATACACATATATACATACATATACATACACAAATAATTATACAGTTATATATCCGCACATGCTTATTTATATAGTATATACGAACGTACGTGTTTCCATGTGAATAAATCCTCCTAAGTTACCTGAAAATCGAACCCAAAAGATCTAGTTTATGATAAGAGCGTTATGATGTCCACGTCACTGGAAGAAGGACAGCAACTCCACATTACGTAAATCTTGTGTAATCTAAGATGCTACATGTGCGAAGAATGTAGTTCATTTATTTAAATAGTTATTATAAGTGTGGATGGGCAAGGCATACATCTAATTGAATCTCAAATCTTATGATGTTGATGATAGATTTTTTTTGATAATTAAGGATAGCAACAGTAGATCCTCAGACAGGAACTCCACATTTTAGAATGATTTATTGTTAATTTATTCGCATCTTTTATTTATTTCCCTATTTCCTTTCCTCACTGGGCTATTTTTCCCTGTTGGACCCCTTGGGCTTATAGCATCTTGCTTTTCCAACTAGGGTTGTAGCTTGGCTAGTAATATAATAATAATAATAATAATAATAATAATAATAATAATAATGTAAGTATTGCGTAATTCTGGTTCATTTTATTTTAATAGTTATTACAAGTATGGATGAGTAAGGCATACATATAATTGAATCTCAAATGTAATGATATTAATGATAGATATCTTAATAATTAGTTCCAATGAGAAACTTATTCCAATCAAATTTTATTTTTTATTTTTTTTTAATTCTAAATTTTTTCAATTTTTTAAACTTTATTTTTTTAATTTTTAACCTTTTATTTTTTTTGTATCTCAAATTTAATGATATTAATGATAGATATCCTAATAATTAGTTCCAATGAGAAACGTATTCCAATCAAATTGTATTTATATCTTTGAATTTTTTCGATTTTTTAATTTTTATTTTTTTTAATTTTTTTTTTATCTTTTTTATTTTTTTTTATTTTGTATTTTCTTAAATTATCAATTTTTTAATTTTTTTTTTTTTAGTTAATTAATTTATCAATATTTTAATTTCTAATCAAAAGATCCAGCATCATCGACAACCAAAGAAAAAATCATAAATCAGAGAAATCACAGAATTTCTTAAAAGGTCAAATTCTTTCCTCACAGTAGTACACCTCCGAGGAGTTCCTAATAGTAGCTCCGCCCCTTTAACAATCTTCACCAATCAACAGCTCGCCCAATAGAAAAAGAACCCTCTTATTGGTGGGTTTTTTAAATCTCGCGTTCCACTAGTGAGATTGGTTTCTACAGACTACTTAGTCGTAACAGCTTACACTAACTAATACACTCTCAACTATTTCTGCTTACTGGGGTACACTAGCTAGATCCGAGATGGCTTCTGAGCGTCCTATACTCAGGGTTGGTGTCAGGCAGGTAAGGACTGTTGTCTCGAAACCAAGCTTAGGCGAATTATAAGAGGTTCATTGTGTAACGAGGGATGTTTTAAATAGTAAATCTGCCGTAATTTATTTGTGCAAATGCAAATAGGTATTGTTTTGTTTACTATCACTGTAATTATTCCCTCTGTAACAAGTTCCAAGGTCTCAGTCACGTAAAATATCAATGTTCAAGATCTTATGACACTTAGAAATGACTAATTACTGCATCCTCTGAATATCTATATTATTCTAAGTACTGTATATTAGCATTCAATTCAGTACCACTAGATGTCTTCGGCTCATCTCTTTCATTTCTAAGCACTCCTGAACCTTCTAAGCACTCCTGAACATTCTAAGTACTCCTGAACTTTCTAAGTACTCCTGAACTTTCTAAGCACTCCTAAACCTTGTAAGCACTCCTGAACATTCTAAGAACTCCTGAACACTCTAAGCACTCCTGAACTTTGTAAGCACTCCTGAACTTTGTAATCACTCCTGAACCTTCTAAGCACTCCTGAACCTTCTAAGCACTCCTGAACCTTCTAAGCACTCCTGAACCTTCTAAGCATTCATGAACATTCAGAAGCATCATAAGTTTGTGTATCAACTTGGAAGCCTAAATTGTATCTCAATAAACCCATTAACCATAAAAGTCTTCAAACCATTTTCTAAAAATTCCCGAAATTTTGGAATTCGTCAAAAAAAATTGCTAATAAAAACCAACTAAAAAGTTTTAAAGTAATTGGAAGTTCTAAGTATCATTCCCTGAAAAGTCATAAGTCTTGGTTATTAGTTTGAAAGATCTCTACAAATTATTCCTAGCAACGAGAAAGCGGTTTTCTGGGATGTGGTAAAAACATAAATTGAAAGTCGTTTCCAGGTAGCGAGATTTTCAAAGGCCACTTGCGTTACAGCATCGGTTCTTATAGACAGAAAACGATTCTTAACGACCGTAATTGTCTGGATAAGACACTAACTTACTTTGTAATATATGGAGACTTCAGATAGATGTCTCTATTGAGACAGCATCTGAAACGTTAAAATCGCTTCCAGATGAATAAAATTAATGCAAAAACTCTATTCAGACAGCATATGAAAAGTTAAAATCGCTTCCAGAAGAGTAAAATTAATGCAAAAACTCTTTTGAGACAACATCTGAAACGTTAAAATGTTAAAATCGCTTCCAGATGAATAAAATCAATGGAAAACTATATAGACTGAGTCAGAAACATTAAAATCGCTTTCAGATGAATAATATTCATGCAAAACTCTTTTGAGACCGCATCTGGAATTTTCAAATCGCTTCCATATTGATAAAATTAATGCAAAAACTCTATTGAGATAGCATCTGAAACGTTGAAATCGCTCCCAAATGAATTAAAATTAATGCAAAAACTAAAAATTAATGAAAATGTTTCTTCATATTTTGTCTAATCTTTCATTTGCTTACAGACAACTCCTTGGACCATTCTCACGGAAGACGAAAATAATAACAATGTCTAGATAAGACACTAACTTATTTTATAATGTATGGAGACTTTAGATGATTTTTAGGGTAAATATTAATGAAAATATTTCCTTAATTTGTCTAATATACTCTTTGCTTACAGACAACACCTTGGACCATTCTCACGGAAGACGAAAATAAAAGAATCTCTGTTGGGGGGCTGATGGGAGATATAGTACAGGCAATGTCTGATACATTACAATTTGAGTAAGTTCAATGAAAATCACTACTACTAAAACAATTACTTAGAGTATTTCAATTGATATTGAAGAAAAACGCAAAACGCTAGAAAAAGAAAAAAAATTCTTACGCGTCATATGTTTGATAATCTTTGTTCTATTTTTAGTTCAATGATCAGTGCTTCAATAAATGCAAATAACTACTACTAAAACAATTACTGAAAGAGCATTTTGATTGATATTGAAGTAAAAAGCAAAACGCTGAAAAAAAAAAGAAAAAAAAATTCTACATGTCATACGTTTAATAACTTTTGTTGTAATTTTAGTCTTAAAGTTTGATTTTACGAGGAAATCCACAAGATTTTTTATATGAATAACTGAATTAAATCAACCATTAGTTATTATTAATTTGTATAATTATTCTATATTTGTATTTTATGATTATTTTACATTAACTGGATGTTTAATAGAAAATGGATTCAAGCTATTTTTTTTTAGATAATTTATAATACATAAA
>NC_090753.1:92040734-92048234 GCF_036898095.1 Palaemon carinicauda | reverse complement strand
CAGACAAAGTTAGCCCTTATTAATGTAAATAAAATCATATAAAGTCATTAAACATAATATAAAGGTCTCGAATTTAAATGTTCAAGATGGTACAACAACGCTTATTTTCCTTTAGTCGGTGGGTGATAAAAGCTCTCTCAAGTATCTTAAGTTCTGCGCAAACTCCATTTAAAATTACAATAAATCTTTCCCGACTTCTCTTATGGTTTTAATAACAAATTTCTGATACATTTGACTTCAATGAAACATGAATCAGTTTCACCTGTAGGTCAACAGTTCATGGCACAAAATTCATAAAAGTAATAAATTATTAGTCTCCTGTACCATCTTTTTTATGAAACAGAAACACTTGAATCAGTTGTAATTTATTTGTGCAAAAGAGTAATCCTGCTTTTACTATCAACAGGTTCGCCATGGCTACCAGAGAGAGATGCCAGCAGGATTCTGGTAGCATTTTGGCTTGTAGCTTCCCTGATCTTTGTGTCCAGCTTCAGCGGGATTCTCACGGCAATGCTGACCGTCCCCAAAGTGACTATTCCCATAGATTCTCTTAAAGATATGGTTTCACAATCGAAGATACCTTGGAGGATGATACCTGGGACTTTCCTTATCAAGTACTTTCAGGTAAAATCCCATAAAATGGTGTACCTTTACAGTTGGATGTCTGAGATATAAACTTTGTTTCCATTCATTACTGTTGCCCTTTATTTCTGTAGTTGTTAATGTCGGTATTATTGTCAATGCCTTCAACGTTTCAGTGACATAGCCCATTCACTATGACTTCTGTACCAAGGGCTTTATATCACGGCCTCTTGCCCTTAGCCTTCTGACCTCTGTACCAAGGGCTTTATATCATGGCCTCTTGCCCTTAGCCTTCTAACCTCTGTACCAAGGGCTTTATATCATGGCCTCTTGCCATTAGCCTTATAACCTCTGTACCAAGGGTTTTATATCACGGCCTCTTGCCCTTACCCTTCTAACCTCTGTACCAAGGGCTTTTTATCACAGCCTCTTGCCCTTAGCCTTCTAACATCTGTACCAAGGGCTTTATATCATGGCCTTTTGCCCTTAGCCTTCTAACCTCTATACCAAGGGCTTTATATCATGGCCTTTTGCCCTTAGCCTTCTAACCTTTGTACCAAGGGCTTTATATCATGGCTTCTTGCCATTAGCCTTCTACCATGGTTGTAGGCACCAAGGCCTTTTCATCTGAGCTTGCATGCCAAGGTTTCTGTACACTGTTCAAAAAAATCTCGTAATTATAATAGGAAATTCTCCGTAAAATATACTTTTCTAAGCCGCATTTCAGTAAAATACAGGCGACCGTAATTTTACCCAACTGGGTTATCATCTTTTACGGTTTGGTGACCGTAATATCAATCCTTTACGTCTATATCTCCGTTTTTTAAACGGTAAATTCTTGGGAACATCTATTCCAGTATTTTAATGTTTATTTTACGGATATTTTTAACAGTGTAGCTTGTCCTTTTTACCATGGTCCGTGTAGAATTACCTTTATACAATGGTCTCTTCACCAAGGTATCTTTATCTGAGCTCCTATATCAGGGCCTCTGTAACTCAGTACTCTGGGCTCTTCACCAAGTCCTCTGCAGCCTGTGTGCTATGGTGTTCCCTAGTTTGAGGTTAAAGATCCTTTCTTACTGATTTTCTAAACTTTTATGTACTTGTTTTATTTTCCTATTCATTTCGTCCTTCGTTTGGGTGTTAAAAACGGTAGATATTCAATTGAAATAATACTTATTTTTTATATATTGTTTGGTAAACTGTTTGTTACTCTTACCCCTATTCCGTCTAATATGGCCTAAAGTGATGTATTATAGTGAACCTCTGGACAAAGGCCCTTTTTTAAATGTCACGTATCAACTGAACCTCATATTAAGGCCCATTCTTAAGTATGTCGTGCATCATACTGAACCTCGGATCGAGACCCCTTGCTAAGTATGTTGCATATTCTGAACATTGGATAAAGTCCGCTCCCTAAGTCAGTCACTTATCATATTGAAGCTCATATCAAGACCACCTACTTAAGTACGTTGTGTATCATACTGAACCTTAAATCAAGACCCATTCTTAAGTGTGTCACGTATTATACTGAACCTTAGATAAAGACCCATTCTTAAGTACGTCACGTATCATACTGACCCTCTGATAAAGCCCCCTTCTTAAGTACGTCGCGTATCATACTGCACCTCTGATAAAGCCCCCTTCTTAAGTACGTCTCGTATCATACTGAACCTCAGTTAAAGCCCCCTTCTTAAGTACGTCACGTATCATACTGAACTTCTGATAAAGCCCCCTTCTTAAGTACGTCGCGTATCATACTGCACCTCTGATAAAGCCCCCTTCTTAAGTACGTCACATACCCTACCGAACCTCTGATAAAGCCCCCTTCTTAAGTACGTCACATACCATACCGAACCTCTGATAAAGCCCCCTTCTTAAGTACGTCACATACCATACCGAATCTCTGATAAAGCCCCCTTCTTAAGTACGTCACATACCATACCGAATCTCTGATAAAGCCCCCTTCTTAAGTACGTTACATACCATACCGAATCTCTGATAAAGCCCCCTTCTTAAGTACGTCGCGTATCATACCGAATCTCTGATAAAGCCCCCTTCTTAAGTACGTCGCGTATCATACCGAATCTCTGATAAAGCCCCCTTCTTAAGTACGTCGCGTATCATACCGAACCTCTGATAAAGCCCCCTTCTTAAGTACGTCGCGTATCATACCGAACCTCTGATAAAGCCCCCTTCTTAAGTACGTCGCGTATCATACCGAACCTCTGATAAAGCCCCCTTCTTAAGTACGTTACATACCATACCGAATCTCTGATAAAGCCCCCTTCTTAAGTACGTTACATACCATACCGAATCTCTGATAAAGCCCCCTTCTTAAGTACGTCGCGTATCATACCGAATCTCTGATAAAGCCCCCTTCTTAAGTACGTCGCGTATCATACCGAACCTCTGATAAAGCCCCCTTCTTAAGTACGTCGCGTATCATACCGAACCTCTGATAAAGCCCCCTTCTTAAGTACGTCGCGTATCATACCGAACCTCTGATAAAGCCCCCTTCTTAAGTACGTTACATACCATACCGAATCTCTGATAAAGCCCCCTTCTTAAGTACGTTACATACCATACCGAATCTCTGATAAAGCCCCCTTCTTAAGTACGTCGCGTATCATACCGAATCTCTGATAAAGCCCCCTTCTTAAGTACGTCGCGTATCATACCGAACCTCTGATAAAGCCCCCTTCTTAAGTACGTCGCGTATCATACCGAACCTCTGATAAAGCCCCCTTCTTAAGTACGTCGCGTATCATACCGAACCTCTGATAAAGCCCCCTTCTTAAGTACGTTACATACCATACCGAATCTCTGATAAAGCCCCCTTCTTAAGTACGTTGCATACCATACCGAATCTCTGATAAAGCCCCCTTCTTAAGTACGTCGCGTATCATACCGAATCTCTGATAAAGCCCCCTTCTTAAGTACGTCGCGTATCATACCGAATCTCTGATAAAGCCCCCTTCTTAAGTACGTCGCGTATCATACCGAACCTCTGATAAAGCCCCCTTCTTAAGTACGTCGCGTATCATACCGAACCTCTGATAAAGCCCCCTTCTTAAGTACGTCGCGTATCATACCGAACCTCTGATAAAGCCCCCTTCTTAAGTACGTCGCGTATCATACCGAACCTCTGATAAAGCCCCCTTCTTAAGTACGTCGCGTATCATACTGGACCTCTGATAAAGCCCCCTTCTTAAGTACGTCACGTATCATACCGAACCTCTGATAAAGCCCCTTTCTTAAGTACGTCACCTATCATACTGAACCTCTGATAAAGCCCCCTTCTTAAGTACGTCACGTATCATACTGAACATCTGTTAAAGCCCCCTTCTTAAGTACGTCGCGTATCATACTAAACCTCATATCAAGACCTCTTCATAAGTATTTTGCATATCATATTAAACCTCGGATCAAGGCCCCTTCTAAAGTAAGTCACGTATAATACTAAACCTCACATGAAGACCCCTTCATGCTTCTTATTAATATAAGGGAGAGTGGCATGCAATAAAATTGACTACAAAGTAGAACTAGATAGATATACCATTGATTACATACAGCTAAACTTCTTGGTCACCTTCAGCAATAATTTCAAATGTATTTGAGTTATATTTCATATTATTGCAAATGATATATAACTTTCAATCAATCCATTAATTTAAAATTCAATTAAATATACATGTTTAATGTGCCACTCTTCTTTGACATTGTAATTGAACTAAGCAAGTCTTTAGCATTCTGGTTTTCCAAAAAATATCTGGTATTGAAAGCAATAGTATTTTTTTTTTATCTTAATTATTTAATTTTATAAGTAATAACATTAATGATTTGCCATAACTTCCTTTTTTATAAATATTTCGCTTTTTCCTTCAAATATATCTTTTAAAGGTTTAATGGCCGCTCACGAATGGCAGAGGCAAGGGACAGTGACATTGCCTTGTTTAAAGGCCCCTCATGAATGGCAGAGGCAAGGGACAGTGACATTGCATAGTTTAAAGGTCCCTCATGAATGGCAGAGGCAAGGGACAGTGTCACGTAATATACTGAACTTTAGATCAAGACCCCTTCTTAAGTACGTCACGTATCATACTGAACCTCTGATAAAGCCCCCTTCTTAAGTACGTCGCGTATCATACTGAACCTCTGATGAAGCCCCCTTCTTAAGTACGTCACATATCATACTGAACCTCTGATAAAGGCCCCTTCTTAGGTACGTTACGTATCATACTGAACCTCTGATAAAGCCCCTTCTTAAGTACATCACATATCATACCGAATCTCTGATAAAGCCCCCTTCTTAAGTACGTCACATATCATACCGAATCTCTGATAAAGCCCCATTCTTAAGTACATCACGTATCACACTGAACCTCTGATAAAGCCCCCTTCTTAAGTAAGTCGCATATCATGCTGAACCTCATATCAAGACCTCTTCATAAGTATTTTGCATATTATATTAAACCTCGTATCAAGGCCCCTTCTAAAGCAAGTCACGTATAATATTAAACCTCACCTGAAGACCCCTTCATGCTTCTTATCAATATAAGGTAGAGTGGCATGCAATAAAATTGACTACAAAGTAGAACTAGATAGATATACCATTGATTACATACAGATAAACTTCTTTGGTCACCTTCAGCAATAATTTCAAATGTATTTGAGTTATATTTCATATTATTGCAAATGGTATACAACTTTCAATCAATCCATTAATTTGAAATTGAATTAAATATACATGTTTGATGTGCCCCTCTTCTTTGACATTTGTAATTGAACTAAGCTCTTCAGCATTCTGGTTTTCCAAAAAATATCTGGTATTGAAAGCAATAGTATTTTTTTCTTTTTTTTTGCTATCTTAATTATTTAATTTTATAAGTAATAACATTAATGATTTGCCATAACTTCCTTTTTTATAAATATTTCTCTTTTTCCTTCACATATATCTTTTAAAGGTTTAATGGCCGCTCATGAATGGCAGAGGCCAGGGACAGTGACATTGCCTTGTTTAAAGGCCCCTCCTGAATGGCAGAGGCAATGGACAGTGACAATGCCTTGTTTAAAGGCTCTCATGAATGGCAGAGGCAAGGGACAGTGACATTGCCTTGTTTAAAGGCCCCTCATGAATGGCAAAAGCAAGGGACAGTGACATTGCCGTGTTTAAAGGCCCCTCATGAATGGCAGAGGCAATGGACAGTAACATTGCCTTGTTTAAAGGCTCTCATGAATGGCAAAGGCAAGGGACAGTGACATTGACTTGTTTAAAGGCCCATCATGAATGGCAGAGGCAAGGGACAGTGACATTGCCTTGTTTAAAGGGCCCTCATGAATGGCAGAGGCCCCTCGTGAATGGCAGAGGCAAGGGACAGTGACATTGCCTTGTTTAAAGGCCCCTCATGAATGGCAAAGGCAAGGGACAGTGACATTGCCTTGTTTAAAGGCCCCTCATGAATGGCAAAGGCAAGGGACAGTGACATTGCCTTGTTTAAAGGCCCCTCATGAATGGCAGGGGCAAGGGACAGTGACATTGCCTTGTTTAAAGGCCCCTCATGAATGGCAAAGGCAAGGGACAGTGACATTGCCTTGTTTAAAGGCTCCTCATGAATGGCAGAGGCAAGGGACAGTGACATTGCCTTAATTAAAGGCCCCTCATTAATGGCAGAGGCAAGGGACAGTGACATTGCCTTGTTTAAAGGCCCCTCATGAATGGCAGAGGCAAGGGAGAGTGACATTGCCTTGTTTAAAGGCCCCTCATGAATGGCAAAGGCAAGGGACAGTGACATTGCCTTGTTTAAAGGCCCCTCATGAATGGCAGAGGCAAGGGACAGTGACATTGCCTTGTTTAAAGGCCCCACATGAATGGCAAAGGCAAGGGACAGTGACATTGCCTTGTTTAAAGGCCCCTCATGAATGGCAGGGGCAAGGGACAGTGACATTGCTTTGTTTAAAGGCCGCTCATGAATGGCAGAGGCAAGAGAGAGTGACATTGCCCTAGCAAGAGGGACAATGCTCCTGAGACTGACCATAAACATACTATATATGATCAGCAACCAAGCCCCCTCCCCACCCAAGCTAGGACCAAGCAGGGCCTGGCAATGGCAGCTGATGACTCAACAGATAGACATATAGACTCCCCCAAACCACTCATCCTTAGCTCACAAGAATGGTAAGGGTGCAAGGATCAAAGGAACTAACGAGTCTGAGCAGGAATCGAACCCCAGTCTGCCCAAGCCCCCTCTCCACCTAAGCTAAGACCAAGGAGTGCCAGGCAGTGGCTACTGATGACTCAGAAGATACCTAGAGGCTTCCCCGAAACCCCACATCCTCAGCTCACAAGAATGGTAAGGTTGTAGTGACCAAAGAAACTAACGAGTCTGACCGGGACTCAAACCCCAGTCTGCCCAAGCCCCCTTTCCACCCAATCTAGGACCAATGAGGGCCAGATAATGGCGGCTGATGACTCAGCAGACAGACCTAAATGCTCCTGCAAACCGCCCATCCTTAGCCCACAAGAATGGTAAGGTTGCACAAACCAAAGGAACTAACGAGTTTGAGCGGGGGACTAACCCCAGTCTGGCGTTCAACAGTCAAGGACGTCAAACCACCCATCCTTAGCTCACAAGGATGTTGAGGTTGCAGCGACCCAAGGAACTAACGAGTTTGAGCGGGACTCTAACCCCAGTCTGGCGCTCACCAGTCAGGGACATTACCACATCGGCCACCCCACCCCTAAATTTCTCCAGCAGGAATGTAATGAGAAAATTAAGATTAAGTTTATATTTTGAACAGGAGTCTGACAACAAGGTCCACCAAAAGGCTTACAAGGGCATATCAGGCACTATTCCCTCCGCCTGGGCCGCTAGAGAGGACGTCATGGAAGGGAAGTATGCCATCATAGCAGAAGAA